>NC_052151.1:179466954-179516201 GCF_902713615.1 Scyliorhinus canicula
TTTCACCCCCACAACCCAAAGATGTGTTGGTTAGCTGGATTGGCCACGCTAAATTGCCCCTTAATCGGAGAAAAAAATCAATTGGGTGTTCTAAAATTTAAAAAAAAGACTTCCAGCACCACCACCTCTGTAATATGCACACTCCTCAAGACATCACTGTTTATTTCCCCAAGTTCCCTAACATCCATACCGTTATCAACAGTAAACAGTAGAGGCTGGTTTAGCACACGGCTAAATCGCCGGCTTTGAAAGCTGACTAGGGCAGGCCAGCAGCACGGTCTAATTCTCGTACCAGGTGGCGGAATGTAGCGACTAGGGGCTTTTCACATTTACTTCCTTTGAAGCCTACTTGTGACAATAAGCGATTTTCATTTCATTTAAATACCAATGTGAAATCTTAATTTAGGATCTCGCCCATCTCTTGTGGATCTGCACATGATGACCCTGTAGATCCTAAAAGGGCTCTATTCTCCCCCAGTTACTCTTTTGCCCTATATAATAATAATAATCGCTTCTTGTCACTTGTATTTATAGAAGCTCTTTGGATTCTCCTTTTCCTTATTTGCCAAAGCAATCTCATATCCCCTTGTTGCCCTCCTGATTTCTCTCTCAACTCTACTCTGACAACCTCTACATTCTTCAAGAGATCCACTTAATCCCAGCTGCCTATGCATGTCAATTGCCTCCTCCTTTTTGACCAGGGTCTCAATATCCCAAGTCATCCAGGGTTCCCTACTTCTGCCAGCCTTGCCCTTCACTCTAGAAGGAATGTGCTTACCCCAGACCCTGGTTAACATACTTTTGAAAGCCTCCCACTTACCAGTCCTCCCTTTGCCTGCCACTCAGACTCCCCCAATCAACTTTTGAAAATTCCTGTCTAATACCATCAAAATTGATCTTGCCCCAATTTAGAATTTTAACTTTTGGGCTAGACCTATCATTCCCCATAGGTATCTTAAAACTAATGGAATTATGGTCACTGGTCCCAAAGTGACCCCTCACTAACACTTCTGTCACATGCCCTTCCTTATTTCCCAAGAGGAGGTCGTTTTGCCCCCTCTCTAGTCGGGCCATCCACATACTGAATGAGAAATTCCTCCTGAATACACTCAACAAATTTCTCTCCATCCAAACCTCTAATGCTATGGATGTCCAAGTCAATGTTGGGAAAGTTTTAGTCCCCAACTATTACCACCCTATTTTTATTGGCAACTATCTGTAATCTCCTTACATATTTGCTCCTCCATTTCCCGCTGACAATTTGGGGGCCTGTAGTACAATCCTATCAAAGTGATCTCTCCCGTCTTATTTTTCAGTTCTACCCATATAGACTCAGTGGGCAAACCCTCAGATAAATCCCTCTCCGTACTGCCGTGATATTCTCCCTAATCAAAAACGCAGCTCCCCCCTCCTCTCACCTCCTGTTTTATCTTTCCTATAGCATCTAATGATGACAGTGAAACCATTGCCGATTATCACAGAAACCCATTTGGTTTACTAATGTCGATTAGGGAAAGAAATCTGCCATCCTACTCAGTCTGGCCTAAATGTGACTGCGGACCCGCAGCAATGTGGTTGACTCTTAAATGCCCTCGGGGATGGGCAATAAATGCTGGCCCAGCCAACGATACCCACATTCCATAAATTAATAAAATAAAAAAACAGCTGTAGGGCACTGACACCATCTCTTCAGGTTGAAGCTCTGCCACTCATTAAATTCTATCCCATGAAACTGTCGGACTGTCATAAAACCCATCTGATTTACTGACGCCCTTTAAGGAAGGAAATCTGCAGTCCTCATCTGCAGGCTTACCTGCGACTCCAGGCCCACAGTAATATGCAATGCGCCCTGAAATGGCCTAGCAATCCCCAAAGTTGGCTCACTACCACCATCTTGAGGGAAATTAGGGAATGAGTTTCAAGTGACCTTGCATCTAGTGAATAAGTTAAAAATATTCTTGAGAACATTCCAGAATTGAGTTTTAATGTCAACTGTTGTGTAGATGCAGATAAACATATATTAATTGTTTCACAGCTCCAGGGTCCCAGGTTCGATTCCTGGCTTGGGTCACTGTCTGTGCGGAGTCTGCACGTTCTCCCTGTGTGTGCATGGGTTTCCTCCCGGTGCTCCGGTTTCCTCCCACAGTCCAAAGATGCGCAGGTTAGGTGGATCGGCCATGATAAAATTGTCTTCAGTGTTGGGTGGGGTTACTGGGTTATGGGGATAGGGTGGAGGTGTGGACCTTGGGTAGGGTGCTCTTTCCAAGCGGCGGTGCAGACTCGATGGGCCAAATAGCCTCCTTCTGCACCGTAAATTCTATGATCTATGAACTGTATCTCTAATTTACTTGCATACATTATTGTAATATCTAATTCTCAGTGCATTTCCATAATTTTGAAATCATTGTTTCTTGAAAGTGATGAAACCATGTTATAGGTATACAGTTGGAGATTGGTAAACAGTTGAATTAGTGTTTTCAGTCTGTGGAGAAACTGTGGGTGGCACGGTAGCACAGTGATTAGCACAGTGGCTTCAGCGCTCCAGGGTCACAGGTTCAATTCCCAGCTTGGGTCACTGTATGTGCGGAGTCTGCATGTTCTCCCCGTGTCTGTGTGGGTTTCTTCCAGGTGCTCTGGTTTCCTCCCACATTCCAAAGATGTGTGCATTAGGTGGATTGGCCATGCTAAATTGCCCTTAGTGTCCAAACAAGGTTAGGAGGGGTTACGGGAATTGGCTGGAAGTGTGGGCTTAAGTGGGATGGCCTTTGCAAGGGTCAGTGCAGACTCGATGGGCCGAATGGCCTCCATCTGCACTGTGAATTCTATAGAACATAGAACAGTACAGCACAGAACAGGCCCTTCGGCCCTCAATGTTGTGCCGAGCCACGATCACCCTACTCAAACCAACGTATCCACCCTATACCCGTAACCTTAACCTTACTTTTATTAGGACACTACGGGCAATTTAGCATGGCCAATCCACCTAACCCGCACATCTTTGGACTGTGGGAGGAAACCGGAGCACCCGGAGGAAACCCACGCACACAGGGGGAGGACGTGCAGACTCCACACAGACAGTGACCCAGCCAGGAATCGAACCTGGGACCCTGGAGCTGTGAAGCATTTATGCTAACCACCATGCTACCCTGCTGCCCTATGTTTTAGAGAAGTGGGAACAGTTCTCCTTCAAGCAGAGAATGATGTTGAGATGTTGGCATTGGACTGGGGTGGGCATAGTAAGATGTCTTACAACACCAGGTTAAAGTCCAACGGGTTTGTTTTGAATCACTAGTTTTCGGAGCGCAGCTCCTTCCTCAGGTGAAGCAGAGAAGACTGAGGAGAGATTTTTTTAATAAACATTTTATTGAAGTATTTATGGTTTACAACAACAAAATAAACAATGTACATGAAATTCTAAACATAGTGCAAAAGCCATCTTCCTCCCTTACAGGTCCCACCGTTACTAACACCCTACTCTAAACTAAGCTAACCCCCAACCACCCCCCCGTCCCCCTCCTTCTGCTGATGGTTAATTTTCCCCAAAGAAGTCGACCAATGGCTGCCATCTCCAGGGGAATCCTAACATTGACCCTCTCAAGGCGAACTTGATTTTCTCCAGACAGAAAGTTCGCCATGTCAGTTAGCCAGGTCTCCGACTTCGGGGGCTTTGAGTCCCTCCAAGCTAATAACATCCGTCTCCAGGCTACCAGAAAGCAAAGGCCAGAACGCCTGCCTCTTTCTCCTCCTACATTTCCAGGTCTTCCGGCACCCCGAAAATGGCCACCTCTGGACTCGGAACACCCTTGTTTTTAACACCTTGGACATGACATACTCAAACCACTGCCAGAATCCCCTAAGCTTCGGGCATGCCCAGAGCATATGGACATGGGTCGCTGGTCCTCCCGCACGCCTTGCGCACCTATCTTCTACCCCAAAGAACATGCTTATCCGGGCCACTGTCATGTGGGCCCGGTGAACGACCTTCATAAACTGTATCAGGCTAAGCGTGGCACATGTTGTGTACACGTTGACTCTACTCAACGCATCCACCCAGAGACCATCCTCTATCTCTCCTCCTTACAGTGGCGTGCAGAGGTCTGGTGATGCCCGGGGCAAATCTTGATTGTATGCCCCAAAGACTCAAGTATAAGGCCTAATATACTGAGAAATATTATGAGAAAGGAAAACATTTTGAATATATAAACACAGATGAAACATGAAATAAACGCTTTATTCGATTTTAATATAAATCAATCAAATTTATTAAGTTCTTTTCCCCAAATGATACCTCCTGTCACAAAACACCTGAACTACTTCACTTTTTACATCAGCTGTGAGAAATTCTTTTTCAATGCTTATTAAAGCCAGGTTGGTCAGTCGCTTCTGTGACATAGAAGACCTCAGATATGTTTTTATTAATTTCAGTTTTGAAAATGACCTTTCACAACTTGCGACTGAAAATGCGATTGTAAGCAGTAATCTGTATGAAACACACAGCGTCGGAAAGACATCCCTCCCATACTGCAGTAAAGACTCCAGAGCATCTTTAGGATCAGGGGGAACTCTATTCCCTCCAGCTCGAAGGAGCATCACAAAATCAATAATTTTGTCATATAACTGAATTGCAACCACATCATTGTCATAATAATTTGCAAAGTCTGAACATTCCTTTTTTAATTTCTCTCTTTCTTGTTCATCTTCAATCACTCCTGAATTCAAGTTCAGAAGAAAAGAAAATCGGTCACTGAGTCTTTGAAGACGGACACTGCGGTCTTCAATTTCAGTTTTTAATCTGTTCACAATCTCTACCATTACTCTATTCATTTCTTCTTGTGCCGTCAGTCCACTATCTCTTGCTGACTCTCCAGGCATTATTATTCTTCTCCTTGTTCGTGCAATTGGTATTCCCCAATTTTGACAATATTCATTGGCTAAATCTATTGCACTGTGGATAATTTCGTCATTCTTCAAGATATGAATAAGTCCTCTCAGATCACAAGAAGCTTCATGGAACCCCATTTTCGGATCCTGCAAACGTTTTGAGACTTTATCCACTGATGATAAAACTGAGTACCAAAAATTTAATAAGCTATAAACGGGAACTGTTGAATAGAGTTCAGTAGCGATCCTGCATCAGATTTAGTTTCCCTTGAAAATTCTCCTTCCAGCAGGTGTTGAAGGCTTGCAATAACGCTGTCACACTCTTCGTGGATTACTTGCACAGCATCATGGCTGGAACTCCATCTTGTGTCACACTGTCTTTTCACAGTCCGAGTGACAAATGATTTTAACACTTCCCAACAAGAAGTAGATGAAGAAAAAAAAGTAAAGAGTTTTTCTAGAATGCCAAAAAATGTAACAACAACAGGTTGCACCTCATTTGCATGGACACAGGACAAATTGAGGCTGTGGTTCTCGCAGTTCACAAACACAGCTTTTGGGTTAACTTCAAGAATTTTTTGTTGAACACCTCCTCTCACTCCAGCCATAACTGCTGCGTTATCATATGCTTGACCACGACAGTCATTCATGGAAATTTTGTCTTCTTCCAATTTTTCCTGAATTTTATTTACCAGGCTGACTGCATCTTTCCTGTTGACTTGAAAAAATCCCAGAAATGTCTCCTTTATTTCTACTTTTCTGTTTTCATCAATATGAACGTAACGCAGAATTTCAGAAACCTGATCTTCATGGGCAATATCTGGAGTTGAATCCAGCATTATGCTAAAATATTTTGCGTCCTTAATTTCGGAAATTATATTTTTCTTGACAGTTTCACCAAGAAGATTGATTATTTCGTTTTGAATTCTGTTGGACAAGTAGGTGACACTTTTTGGTTTCTCTTTCCCTCTCTGCAAGTGTTTTGCTAAGATGTCATCATATTTGGCCAAAAGTCTGATTGTTGCTAGAAAGTTTCCTGTATTTCACTGACTGTCTCCCCTGGCTCTGATAACCCAGATATTCCTTCTCCTCGATGTCCACGATAGGCCAGATTCTGTTTTGCCAGAAAGGATATAACCTCGACAATCCGTTCAGTTATAGCTTTCCTTCTTTTCTTTTCAGCAGACATTTGCTGTTGAAGTTCAGCATCTATCGTAGTTGAATGATGGAGTCGAACTACAAGGTTCAGGTATTCCCTCATGTGAGCTCTATGAGAAGGGCTTTTCTCATGGTCAGGTATTGTTGGATTTAATTTTCTCCAAGTGGAGAAACCGTCTTCCTTTCCAAAGTTTGACACAGACGACAAATGCTCCTTTGAAAACAAAAAGCAAACAAAACAGTAGCATGCTTTCCGATATGGAGAGTATAACAACCATTTTCTCTCCACAATTTCTCCGTTTGTGGAAACTTTATCAAACCACTGTTTGGAAAATGATCTCCCATCCTTCTCAGCAAATGGACCACTTTTGTTCTGATATCTTTCAGGGCCATGTTGTAATATTGTCATCTTCAAATGATCTGGAATCGGTTTCTTCAAACAGCCAAAATCGCTTCTTTGCAAAAATATGCAAATATCTTCTTTATTTTCTTCACATGGATCATCATCCTGACAACGAGACTGAGGAGAGAAAGTATTATGTTCTGACCGAGCTGAATCCGTATCAGAAAAATCCTTCTCTGCACCCACATCATCTTTTACTTCTCCAGGTTCTCCTACTTCTTCTTTACTTCTTTTTATCCATGCATCTAACGCCCCTCTTTGATGGGACTCTTCTTCGACTCTGGCCCACTTTTTTTTCCTGTTCTGTGCTCCACTCGGTTGTACACGAAATACTCGTAACATTTCATTTTCTATCTCAAAAACCGTAAGACGCATGAGAAAATGGGAAGAAAATGGTAAACAATCGGTCAGTTGCAGACCGATAAACCATATTTCATTTCTTTGTTCCTTCGTATCAAATTATTTCACACTGATTCTCCACTGATAATTTTGTGCAATTTATATCATAGACTTGCAAATTAGTGGTATCTGTATTCGAATATTAGCATGTTAAGGAATAAATGTCTCCTATTCCGAGATTAAATGCCATAGCAGTCCTCTGATCATCCAGCTTCACTCTTACTACATCCCACGTAAATATTTAATTAAATATCGCCAAAAAACCTATAAAAACCGTAGTTGCACCTGTTCTAGAGCTATTCACTGACCTGAGTAGGTAAAAGAACTAATCTAGATGCACAAAAAGCTGAAGAAAAGACGCGTTATGACTCGAGGAAACGCAGGAACGAACAGCCACGTCTGCTTGTTGCTTTTGATGGTTGCACCACGTACATCATGCGCATGCGTGTGGGGGGGATGGGGAGAAGGACCATTTTCTCTAGACAGAAAGGGTACACCATGTTAAAGGAATAAAGGGCTAACAACTGCCTCTGCAGTGTGGTGAGCCTCCAAAAATTGATTTATCACCGCTGAAATTTTAAAATTACTATCTTATTTCCTTCTCTGGGGCAGCACGGTGGCCTAGTGGTTAGCACAACCGCCTCACGGAACTGAGGTCCCAGGTTCGATCCCGGCTCTGGGTCAATGTCCGTGTGGAGTTTGCACATTCTCCCCGTGTCTGCGTTGGTTTCGCCCCCACAACCCAAAAAATATGCAGAGTAGGTGGATTGGCCACGCTAAATTGCCCCTTAATTGAAAAAAATAATTGGGTAATCTAAATTTTAAAAAAAATTTAAAAAAAAAAAAATGTTTTCCTTCTCTGATTGGATGCCCCCATCCAATGGATGCCCGGGGCCAATGCACCGTCGCCCCCCCTCTTCCCCCCCCCCCCCTCTCTGCACGCCACTGCCTCCTTACTCCTGACTGAGGAGAGATTTAACAGATGGAGAAAAGGATGAAGGATTTTGAAAGAGTAAATAGGGAAAATCTTTTTTTCATAATTGTCAGGAGGTTCAGTAACCAGCGCGTACAGATTTAACATTTAACTGGCAAAAGGACACGGAGGGCTAAGGAGATGAGAAAATAAAAATACCCAGTGAGTTATGATCTGGAATGCACTGCCTGAAAGTGTGGTGGAAACAGACTTGATGATTACTTTTGAAAGGGAATTGTGTGCATACATGTAGAGGAAAAAATACTGCTGAGCTGTGAGAAACCGAAGAGTAATGGGACAGGTTGTCCTGATTTTGCGAATTGGTGGATTTGTGTAATTTAAATGAACCTGATAAGCAAGAGAAAAGGCTAAGCCAGAAACTTACAAACTAATTACCATTACCTTACTAGTGAACACATTTCTAGAATTTTAATTTGAAATTAGTGATCAATTAGGCATAGGCTAGACAGAATTAGTAGACATGAATCTGTAATGAGCAGAAAGCATTTGATAAGGTACCACACCAAAGGTTCTTGAGGAAAATAAAAGCGCATGGTGTAGGGGGTAACATATTTGCATGGATAGAAAATTGGCCAGGAGAAGGAATGCAATGAGACATAAAAGGGTCATTTTCTGGCTGGCAACTTGTAACGATTGGTGTGCCATAGGGATAGTGCTGAGGCTTCAACATTTTACAATTTAAGTAAATAACTTGGATGAAAGGATTGAAGGGATGGTTGACATAATGGGAAAGTAAGTCGAGAAGAAGAAAAAAGGAGGCTGTGAAGGGATATAGATAGTTTTAAGTGCACAAAGATTTGTCAAACGGAGTATGATGCAGGCAAATGTAAAATTGTCCATTTTGGCAGGAAGAATAAAGAAGTTATACAGAGCATTGTTAAGATCATACCTGGAGTGATTATGATATGACTCTAATCTTACCTAATTTTTTTCAAGTGTCAGGCTTTGACTGAAAACTGGCATGCTGCTCTCCAGCTGCACGGATTAATTTTCATTTCAGATCTTGAGCCTCTCTGAGAGAAAACAAAAATTAGTGGGCGGAGTTTACCCTATCACTCTGGCAGGCGGGACCTGATGGAGCCGGTGAGGCTGTCTCCACAAGGATTGGGGCGCCATCTTAAAAGACTCCCTGATCACCACAGAAGTTGAACGGGCCTCAGTGCCCCAAAACGTACACGTTAGGACCATTTATGAGCATGAATCTCATAATGTCACTGGCAAGGGGTGTGAAAATCGGGAAACGGGATCTTGCCGGCAAGAATTTGGAAACCCTATTCTGTGTATTTTCTGCCTGCACCGTTATTCTCTCTGACAGCGAACGTGGGCTGAAAATCGCCCCCATAGTGTACAGTAGTGGTCTCGTTATTTAAGGGAAGTTGTGAATACACAGGAAGGTTACTGGACTAATAACTGGAATGGTGGGTTGTCAGATGAGCAAATATTGGACAGGTTGGCTTGTATCTACTGAAGTTTAGAAGAATAAGAAAGAGGTTACTTGATTGAAATATATAAAATCCTGAGGGGACTTGACAGGGCGGCTGTGGAAAGGATGTTTCCTCTTTTAGGAGAATCTAGATGTAGGGGTTCATCATTTAAAGATGAGGGATTGCCCATTTAGGACAGATGAGAAGAAATATTTTCCGAGGGTCGTGAGTCTTCAGAACTCTGTTCCTTGATGGTGGTGCAGGCTTGGAGGGATGAATAACCTACCCCTGATCCTAGTTCATATGTATGTTTGTATGAAAGTCTGGAAAGAGGGACATTAACCCCATGAAAGTTAAAGGATAATTAATTTACAAGTCTGTTGCGAACATCCCAAGTGTGCCATGCTGTGATGGAGATGAGCTTGAGAAGTCCATGGTTGTGAGGTTTTGAAGAAAAGTTGGAAGGTCGTTTAGCCAAAAGCTAATCAGGGGAACCCCATTGAATATTGAACCTGAGGAGAAATCAAAATGAATTTCAGAATGTGGCATAGTTGGTTTGATTATAGATAGAGAAGTGAGTGAACCAGCAAAATCTTGTATGGTACAAGGGAACTCTCGAGTGGAATTAGGACATGAAAGGGGAACTGGATTTATATTTTAAGTCTTAATATGGTATGGTGTTCAGTTAATAGTCCTTGCTTTATTTTTTTCTATGCACAGTAAAATATGTTTTGTTTAAAAATGTGAAATCTTGTGATGTAATTCTTTCAGTTAATCACTGGGCTTGAATTTCTCTTGTGGATTGTAACAATTTATTCATTTTGCTTTACATTGGACTACCATGCTAATTTGCAGTACTTCCTTGCTCAGGCCATGTTGTGTTAATTTTGCATGCCTTCAATCTGGTCAAAAATGTACATACCTGCTTGCCCTGTTCATCCCAGAGTGGTTTTCCATTTTGGACTTCTATCAATTTGTTGGGCAAATATCATTGGGATTAAATGATCAAAGGCTAGTCTTTTTTTTTAAATGTAAGTACCCAATTGTTTTTTTCCAATTAAGGGGCAATTTAACATGGCCAATCCACCTAACCTGCATATCTTTGGGGGTGAGACCCACGCAAACACGGGGAGAATGTGCAAACTTCACAGACCGTGACCGTAGCTGGGATCGAACTTGGGTCCTCAGCGGCGTGAGACAGCAGTGCTAACCACTGCATCACCATGCCACCGATCAAAGACTAGTCTAACTGAGATTAGATCAGCCATGATCGTATGTGCGGCATAGTAGAACAGTGGTTAGCACTGTTGCTTCACAACTCCAGGGCCCCAGGTTCGAGTACCGGCTTGGGTCACTGTATGGAGTCTGCACATTCTTCCCGTGTCTGCGTGGGTTTCCTCTGGGTTCCCTGGTTTCCTCCCAGAAGTCCCGAAAGACGTGCTGTTAGATGAATTGGACATTCTGAATTCTCCCTCAAATGGGCACCGGAATGTGGCGACTGGGGGCTTTTCACAGTAAATTCACTGCAATGTTAATGTAAGCCTACTTGTGACAATAAAGATTATTATTATTGAACAGCAGAGCATGTTCAAGGGGCTGAATTGCCCACTGCTAGTTTTAATCAATTATGGGTGCTGTTTGTTAGCCTGCCATAGCAATGTGTGGCCATTAGACTGTTAAGCTTTTAATGATGAATTTGCAGAGAAATTAGCCAGATAACATGTAAGAATACTCCACAACACATGGCAATTCACACACAATGTAATTGAGAAATCAATTCTAATTTTGATAATGTGGTCACAGTATTCATCCACTTAAAAACACATGTTTGACTTGAGACACATTTCATGAAGTCCCCATAAATCTGCATTATTTATTTTATTTTGTAAATTTGCAGAAATATGATTCCTGCATGAATATGGGCAGTATATGTGTGGCTGCACCTTCCTGTACTTGGAGACATCTGAATTATAATCGCTTTCAGATTTGGTGGGCAAATACATTTTAAAGCGCATGTATTGCATTCAAAACTCAACACAAGATCTGTAGGATACATTTAAGTCATTTCTCAGATGTTCCTGCCTTTAAATTGAGAGCAGCTGCAGCTGCATCGTCTTTAATTATCATAATTTCTTAAATAAATTAATGTCCTGAAGTACCAATTGAAACTGTAAAGGAACCAGAAATCAGTAAAGGGTACAAACATTAAATGGCTTATCAAAAGTTCAACTGTTTCACCGAAAGCAAGCCAGCTGGTATGTATAAAAGCCAATTATTTTATATTATCTAAATAAATTGGCAAAACTCAGTGGAAGTTATCTATGCTTAAGGAACAGCAATCTTCAGGCAATGAATTATGCTGCTGCCAGGTCACCCACTTGCTTCAGCCTAAATGGTAGTGGCGAACAGAGCAGCATTAATGCCACAAATTGGTTGTGGCTGTTGATTTTATAAGTGGGATGGAGTGAGGACAATTGAATTATCGCTGATTTGGCCAGTCGTGCAAAGGAAACTGGCACAGAACCAGTTAATATCTTGCATTATTTGCGCAATAATTTGCTGGAAAATTACACTGTAGATGCACCATTACTACAATACAAATTTTCAGCAGATTCCTCGCCATGAAAAATGGCAATAGGTCCATGAGAGATGTACCCTCTCAGTAAAATGAATTTTTAAATCTTGGAATCTCAATTTCTGTGGATTGATCAAATTATCTTTCTCTCTTCCTTTTTTTTACAGTCCATAGTCTTGAAATGTGTCTTCCAGAATAAGATTATATATTTAGAATATATGAGGCTGGATTGTCTGCAGGCGGGATGCTCTGTTTTGCCGGCAGCCCTGGGGTTTCCCGACGGCGTGGGGCTGCCCCACAACTGGAAGCCCCATTGACCAGCCGGCGTAACGAAGCATCCCGCCAGTGGGGTGAACCTGAAATGTGGCGTGCTGGGGAGGAGAATCCAGCCCATGAACTTCAGAACCCACAAAAACTGATGTTTTCTCACTCCGAACTGCTATAACAATACTTAATTCTTATTATGTATTCTTCTTTGAAGCAGTTAAGCAAAGAAAAAGTAAAGTATCCATAGTGATGTAATTACCAGCCAAAATAGCTATTTAATTTAAGAACTGACTATTATCAATTCTAATTTAATTCGATGAAATGCTGTATTAATTGTTTGATCAGGTAACATGCAGAATAGCTCCCCACTTTCCCTCTTCAGTCTTGTTTGACCGTTTACATGCTGTGTCTGTAAAAGGCACAGACAGCTTTCCTTGAGTTTCCTTGAGGAAAAGTGTTTATTAGTGTTTATTATACTTATTCCAGTCAAGTTCCAACTTTCATTCACATTCATTCACTCAGACACACACTGAGGTTCTCGCATAGATTACAAACTGGGAGGATAAATTAAGTGATATTTTATTTTTATTTATTTTAAAAATAAATTTAGAGTACCCAATTCATTTTTTCCAATTAAGGGGCAATTTAGAATGGCCAATCCACCTACCCTGCACATCTTTGGGCTGTGGGGGTGAAACCCACACAAACACGGGGAGGATGTACAAACTTCACATGGACAGTGACCCAGAGCCGGGATCGAACCTGGGACCTCGGCGCAGTGAGGCAGCAGTGCTAACCACTGCGCCACCGTGCTGCCTAATTAAGTGATTTTTTTTTAAATATTTAGATTAGCCAATTATTTTATCCAATTAAGGGGCAATTTTGCGTGGCCAATCCACCTACTCTGCACATTTTTGGGTTGTGAGGGCGAAACCCACGCAAACACGGGGAGAATGTGCAAACTCCACACGGACAGTGACCCAGAGCCGGGATCGAACCTGGGACCTCAGCGCCGTGAGGCGGTTGTGCTAACCACTAGGCCACCGTGCTGCCCTAATTAAGTGATATTTTAAAGTCTAATAAGAATTAGAGTGAAATGGTTCTTATAGGTTAATGACTTGGGTGGATCCAGGTTGAGCTCAGTGGTCCTTCTGGTTTCAACATCAATAAAGATATAGATGGACGATTTACTGTTTTTCTGGAGACAGCAGCTGCTGAGTTGAGTCCTCAAAAAAAAAAAATCTCTCCCTGCAGCATGGTAGCATAGTGGTTAGCACAGTTGCTTTACAGCTCCAGGGTCCCAGGTTCGATTCCCAGCTTGGATCACTGTGGTGATATGATCTGCATACTTGTCTGCCATTGGGCCAGAACGTCGGCTTACCATTGGCCCTGGTCGGTCATGTGCCTCTCGACCGATTGGCCGAGAGGCTGAGTTAACCACGCCTCTATTAACGAGGTATAAATGGTCAGACGCCTGACGATCGTCCCTTTCCATTGTAGACGATCGCAGAGCTGTGTTCTAGTCAATTAAAGCCAGACTTTGGTAAATCACTCGCCTCGCGTACAATTGATGGTACATCAGTCACTCTCTCTGCGGAGTCGGCACGATCTCCCCGTGTCTGCGTGAGTTTCCTCCGCGTGCTCCGGTTTCCTCCCACAGTCCAAAGATGTGCAGGTTAGGTGGATTGCCCATGATAAATTGCCCTCAGTGTCCAAAATTGCCCTTAGTGTTGGATGGGCTTACTGGGTTATGGGGGTGGGGTGGAGGTGTGGGCTTGGGTAGGGTGCTCTTTCAAAGAGCCGGTGCAGACTCGATAGGCCGAATGGCCTCCTGCACTGTAAATTCTATGATGTGGATAGTGAAAAAAAGCCGGCAGGGTTGAAATGTAAAAAATAGGTGTTGAGAGAGAGAGGCTCGCATAGGTGTCTTGTATGCTCTTTGTATCCAGACTGGCCTGTTTCTCCCTGGTTCTTGCAGTAAATAAGATTTGTTATTGAAGTCACATTTTAGTTATATGACCACCTGATCAATAATTCCATTGTCTATACAAATGATTCATGGTTAGAAGCCAGTTCCAAACATTGGGGGAATGGATGGTGGCTGTTCAATCTTACTTATTTTTAAAAAAATATTTTTATTCAAACAAGATTTTCATTTATAACAACAGTACAGCAAATCCCAACACAAGGTTATACACAAACTTCACCCACTCGATTCCCAGTCTCTCTGTCTCTCCCCCCCCCCCCCCCCCCCCCCCCCCCCCCCCCCACCCCACATAAAGGAAGCAAAACTTTAACAAGACGACTGACGATAACCAGCTCCCTGAAAAAGATGAAAGGCTGCCACCTTGAGTAGAACCCTACCACCAACCCCCTGATGGTATACTTAATCTTCTCAATGTGCAAAAATTCCATCAGCGCCCGCAACCAGGCCAAAGCTTTAAGCGGCACCGAGGACCTCCACGAACCCACCTCCGGGTTATTAATGAGGTAAAGGTCATCTGCCTTTCTCCCCGTCTGCAACACCGGCGAGTCCAAAAATACCCACCAATGGGCACAGCTCCAGCCAGACACCCAAAATCACTGACAGTATGTCAGAAATGAACAAGCTTGGGGCAAGACCAAAAGATGTGCATGTGATTAATTGACCCCTAGAGTATTGCTCATACCTATCCTCCACTCTTGAGAAGAACCCACTGGTATGCGCCCTAATCAGATGCACCCTATGCACCATCTTGAACTGGACCAGGCTTAACCTCGCACATTGGGCAGCACGGTAGCACAAGTGGATAGCACTGTGGCTTCACAGTGCCAGAGTCCCAGGTTCGATTCCCAGCTGGGTCACTGTGCGGAGTCTGCACATTCTCCCCGTGTCTGCGTGGGTTTCCTCCGGGTGCTCCCGTTTCCTCCCACAGTCCAAAGACGTGCAGGTTAGGTGGATTGCCCATAATAAATTGCCCTTAGTGACCAAAAAAGGTTAGGAGGGGTTATTGGGTTACAGGGATAGGTTGGAAGTGAGGGCTTAAGCGGGTCGGTGCAGACTCGATGGGCCGAATGGCCTCCTTCTGCACTGTATGTTCTATGAGGAGGTGAAACTGACCCTGCGGAGAGCCTCACTCCAACCCCTCCCACTTCAAATACCAAACCCAGCTCACTCTCCCATTTCCCCATTACTTTTTCCAACAAAGCCTGCCGTCACCAACATCTGCCCATAAATATTTGAAATCTTACCCTCTTCTAACTCTGTCAAAGGCAGGACTGTGTCCATAAGTAAGGGTGGCAGTATCAGGAGAAATGAAAGAAGAAAAAAAAATCATGCACCTAAAAGAAGCCGAATAAGTTCCCCTCTTGGGAGATGAAACTTCTCTACCAGCTCGTCTAGGCTGGCAAACCTACCCTTAAGAAACATGTCCCTAAATGTCTCAAACCCCTCTCCCTCCCATACCTTAAATGATGAGTCTAAGCCAGACGGCACAAATCTATGGTTCCTGCAAATCGGAGCCAGCAATGATATGGAGCCCTGTTTAAAGTGCTGCCTAAACTGATTTTAAACCCTCAAAAGTGACTATCACCATCAGGCTCGAAGAGAATCCTGTAGGGGATTCCCCCCCCCCCCGGTCATGGAATCGTTATAGCTATCCAGCCCCCACCCCAGGATTAGGGGCCTCACGGTAGCATGGTGGTTAGCATCAATGCTTCACAGCTCCAGGGTCCCAGGTTCGATTCCCGGCTGGGTCACTGTCTGTGTGGAGTCTGCACGTCCTCCCCGTGTGTGCGTGGGTTTCCTCCGGGTGCTCCGGTTTCCTCCCACAGTCCAAAGATGTGCGGGTTAGGTGGATTGGCCATGCTAAATTGCCCGTAGTGTAAGGTTAATGGGGGGATTGTTGGGTTATGGGTATACGGGTTACGTGGGTTTAAGTAGGGTGATCATTGTTCGGCACAACATCGAGGGCCGAAGGGCCTGTTCTGTGCTGTACTGTTCTATGTTCTATGTTCTAAGAGACCTACCCAACATGAAGAAGTCAATCAGGAAGTAAGCCCGATGATTGTGGAAGAAAAAAAAAACTTCTCATTCCTCAGATACCTAAATCTCCACGGATCTGCTCTCTTTCCCCCCCCCCCCAACACATACACATTGATCAACACCACCTACGTGCTTGCCAACGGCCCACTGATGATTACGTACCTCCCACCTAGATCTGTTAATATATTAACTACAGAAAAAGACACCTCTTATTAATCAACACAGCAGTCCCTCGTGCCCTACCATCAAACCCAGAGTAATATATCTGCCCCTCCCATCACATCCAGAACCTTGTCTGTCTCTGTCTCTCGCTGTTTCTGTATCTCTCTCTCTCTATCTCCAGCAGTGCCCTGACCTGCGCCAGCTCCGGGTCACCCCAATGATAACGGAATCGTCGCCGCCAGCTGTCCACCTCACCCCACCCTGAAAACCAAACAAAAGACCCCCTTCTCTACCCCCAATCCCGAACAAAACCTAACCCTAAGCTCATTACCTTAGACAAAAAACCACCCAAAGGTAACGAACTGCAGACATCTGCCCTTCTCAGCTCCCGTTAACTAGCTATACTTCTAGCAGGGTGACCCCCACACAGAGTAAAAATCAAATACAACTGAACAGTATATCAGCAATCAGCCCCCCTGCCAATACTAAACTTTAATACAGAACAATAGAAGAAAATAAACATCCAATCACTGCTCCTCCAAACAATTCCAACAGTACAATACACTATTCCCAACTTCGCCCAGAGTAAACACCCACCAACAAACCCAGTAACAACCTATGATCTCCCCCATAGTACAACCATCCCACACAAAATAGATACACATAAACCAAACAGTGAAGAAACAACAAACTCCTTCCTTAAGCACTTACGTACACCCCCAGTCCATGCTTCTTGACAAACTAATTTGTTTCCTCTGGTGCATCAAAGTAATATGTCCTTGAAATTCACCCGAAGATGAGCCGGGTACAGCACACCAAATCCCAAATTGCTCTTGTACGTCGTAGCCGTGGCCATATTTAATGCTGTATGCCTTCTTGCCAGCTCTGCACCCACGTCCGATTTCTCCCCCACCCACGTCCGAGCACATTCTGATGACATGACACTCCCGTCTGTGCTTTTCAGCTTCATGGCCTCCCAAAACTTTTTATTTATTTTTTTAGGACCTGTTCCTCATCCAGGTATCTATGAAATCTGACTATGATCGCCTGTGGTAGCTCCCCAGATCCAGGCTTCTGTGTCGGCAAGACCCCCTCAATGCCAACTTTTCAAACCTCTTAGACATGTAGCCCGTGAGCCCTCCAGACCCTCTGGCAGTCCAACCATTCTTAGGTTTTGCCATCTAGAGCGGTTTTCCAGATCGTCTCCTTGGCCTTCAGCACTTTATACTCTTCAGCAGGCAACGACATCGCTGCCTCCAGGGAGACAATCCAATCACTGTGATCAGAGAGCTCCACCTTCTGTGTCACCGCACCTTGCACCTTTGTCCACTGGTCCATTTTTTTCAAAGCTGCCCAAATAGGAGCTAAAGCCTCCTCCATTGCCTTCTCCAGCGACCGCCTGCCTGCTTTTTAAATTTGTCTGTCAAGAACCATCCAACATGTTCCAGTGGCGGCAATGCGGAGCTAAGCCGCACGTTCAGCAGCTCCTGCTTTTTTTGGACTTTTGGGCTCTTTTAAGATCCCGCAACAGTGCTGTTTCGACTTTCCCCCAGGGGGAAACACAGCCAGCGTGCCCAGCGGCTGGTGGATGGACTGGACTCGCAGTGGAGCAGTCCAAAAATAGGTTTTACCTCAGAGAACGGCGAGAGGCAGAAAAAGCAAGATGGCGGTGGGCGGGGAAGCAGCAGGAGCTGCTTCAGCGCTCCTTCAAGGAGCTCAAAGCCGAGATTTTGGAGCCGTTTAAGGCCTCGCTGGACAAGCTGGTGACCACTCGGACGGCTCAGGCCGTGGAGATTCGGGAGCTGCGGCACAAGGCTTCGGAGAATGAGCATGAGCTTTTGGGTCTGGCAGTGAAAGTGGAGTCGCACGAGGCACTGCATAAGAAATGGCAGGCGAGGATGGAGGAGATGGACAACCGTTCCCGCCGGAAGAATCTACGGATTTTGGGCCTCTCGGAGGGGCTGGAAGGTTTGGATTTGGCGGCCTATGTGGTCCTAATGTTAAATTCGCTGATGGGTGCGGGGTCGTTTCGTGGTCCCCTGGAGCTGGAAGGCGCCCATCCAGTGCTGCAGCGGAAGCCCAGGCCGAACGAACCACCCAGGGTGGTGCTGGTCCGTTTTCACCGCTTGGTTGACCGGGAGTGCGTGTTGAGATGGGCGAAGAAGGAGAGGAGCAGCTGGTGGGAGAACACGGACGTTCGGATTTTTCAGGACTGGAGCGCGGAAGTGGCGAGGAGAAGAGCTGGCTTCAATCGAGCGAAGGGAGTGCTCCACAGGAAGGGGGTGAAGTTTGGCCTTCTACAGCCGGCTCGCCTCTGGGTCACGTACAAGGACCGCCAGCTCTATTTTGACTCTCCGGAGGAGGCCTGTGCTTTTGTCCAGGCTGAGAACTTGGACTCGAACAGAGGACTGGGGGGCTGGGGGGAAATGTACTTTGTTTGGAGGCTTTGCCCTCTTAGGTATCCTTTCGCCTATATTGGCTGTGTTTGCTGATGGTTGTTTCCTGTTTATTTTTGCTGTATTTGCTTTTTTGGTTGTGGTTATTTGGGTTCTTTCAGGGTTTTTTGGGACTGTTGGTTATTTATTGTGGTGCTTTTAAAAAATTTTTCCACTGGTGGGTTGGGGAGCAGGTTGGGGCCCCGATTGGTCATGTGTCTGTTTTTTTCCCGCGTGTTGGGTCGAGGGGCGGGGCTCGGGTTGGAAGCGCGGGAAGAAAGCCCGCGCTGGAGGAATTGGGGGCGGGGCCGGCGCTGGTAGGTAGGGAGGGATTTGTGTCTGTATAGTAGCATCCGGGGGTTGTGGTTATGGCAGGAGTAGCCAGGGTCAGCATGGTCGCATTGTGGATAGCGCAATCGCTTCACAGCTCCAGGGTCCCAGGTTCGATTCCGGCTTGGGTCACTGTCTGTGCGGAGTCTGCACGTTCTCCCTGTGTGTGCGTGGGTTTCCTCTGGGTGCTCCGGTTTCCTCCCACAGTCCAAAGATGTGCGGGTTAGGTGGATTGGCCATGATAAATTGCCCTTAGTGTCCAAAATTGCCCTTAGTGTTGGGTGGGGTTACTGAGTTATGGGGATAGGGTGGAGGTGTTGACCTTGGGTAGGGGGTATGGTGCTCTTTCCAAGAGCTGGTGCAGACTCGATGGGCCGAATGGCCTCCTTCTGCACTGTAAATTCTATGTCATGACTCACGGAAGCATAATGTTGGGGGGGTTAACGCAGCTAGGGGGGGCCCTAGCTTTGGGGGGGGGGGGGGGTGCCGGGTTGTTGCTGCAGGGACTGTGAGGGAATGGATGGTGTTTGGGGGGTGGGGGGAGTCTGCCACCGTGGGGAGCGAGCTTGGGGGGTTACCTGGGCACGTGGTGGGTTATGGAAGGGCTCTGGCTGATCGGCGCAGAGGGAAGGGGCGGCCCCTTGGGTTCGGTTGGTCACATGGAACGTGAGGGAGCTGGAATGGTCTGGTGAAGCGATCCCGGGTCTTGGCTCACTTGAGAGGGCTGGGAGCGGATGGCTATGCTCCAGGAGACGCACCTCGGGGGTACGGATCAGGTGAGGCTAAGAAAAAGTTGGGTGGGACAGGTGTTTCACTTGGGGCTTGATGCAAAGAACCGTGGGGTGGCAATTTTGGTGGGTAAGAACCCAACTGGGATGATGCGGTCTTCATGCGGCGTATGCTGGGCCTGATCCCGGACCTGGAGACAGGGGGATTGATTCTGGGTGGGGACTTTAACACGGTGCTGGATCCGGCTCTGGATCGCTCGAAGTCTAGGACGGCAGCGGCCTCGGTGCTGGGGGTTCATGGATCAGATGGGAGGGGTGGACCCTTGGAGGTTTTTGGAGCCAGGGGGGTAGGGAGTTCTCCTTTTTCTCCCATGTTCATAAGGCGTATTCCCGGATTGACTTTTTTGTGCTTAGCAGGGCGTGGTGGGGGCGGAGTATTTGGCGATAGCCATTTCTGATCATGCTCCACGTTTGGTGGACCTGGAGCTGGGGGAGGGGAAGGATCAGCGCCCGCTGTGGAGGTTGGATGTGGGGCTTTTGGCAGAGGAGGAAGTGTGTGGGCGGATCCGTAGGGGTATAGAGGGGTATCAGGAAACCAATGACAACGGGGAGGTGCAGGTTGGGATGGTTTGGGAAGCGCTAAAGGCAGTGGTTAGAGGGGAGCTGATATCTATTCGGGCGCACAGGGAGAGGAGGGAGAGGGTCGAGAGGGAGAGGCTAGTGGAGGAGATGGTCAGGGTGGATAGGAGATATGCAGACACCCCGGAGGAGGGGCTTCTGAGGAAGCGGCGCAGTCTACAGGCGGAGTTCGACATTGTAACCACCCGTAAGGCGGAAGCGCAGTGGAGGAGGGCACAGGGGACGGTGTATGAGCACGCGGAGAAGGCATGCTCACCAGCTCCGGAAGCGGGAGGCAGCTCGAGAAATTGGGGGAGCCACGGATGCGGGTGGGAACTGAGTGCGGGGTGGAAAGGACATCAATGGGGTGTTCAGATCCTTTTATGAGGGGCTGTACCGGGCGGTACCCCCCGGGGAAGCAGGCAGGATGGACCGCTTTTTGGATAAGCTGGAGTTCCCAAGAGTAGGGGACAAGTGGATGGAGGGTTTGGGGGCCCCAATTGAGTTGGAGGAGCTGGTGGAGGCGTTGGGGAGTATGCAGACAGGGAAAGCGCCGGGGCCTGACGGGTTCCCGGTGGAATTTTACAAGAAATTTTCAGATTTGCTGGGCCCGTGAGGACCCTGAATGAGACTAGGCCGGGGGGCGGGGGGGAGGGGGGGGGGGGGGGGGGGGGGGGGGGGGCTCTGCCCCCGACGATGTCCAGGGCAACAATCTCTTTGCTCCTGAAGCGAGACAAGGACCCCCTTCAGTGCCCAACGACGAGAGGCCAACGACGCAGCAGAAGCTTCTACAATGTTCCCCTTTACTGAGGCTCACGGAACTTCTGAGTCACGCGACGATCCTTTGCCCGACTTCTGCCTTGTTTTAGCGGGCATTACTCGTATGAGGGAATCCTTTTCCATCGAACTATAGGCTGATCTCGCTCCTTAACGTAGATGTCAAGTTGTTGGCAAAGGTGCTGTCCAGGAGGGTGGAGGATGTGGTCCCCACGGTGATTCATGAGAACCAAACGGGGTTTGTGAAGGGGAGACAATTGAATGCCAACGTGCGGAGGCTCCTGAATGTCATGATGATGGCGCCGGTGGCTGGGGAGTCAGAAATAGTGGCGTCCATGGATGTGGAAAAATCTTTTGATAGGGTGGAGTGGAGATATCTGTGGGAGGTGTTGCGGAGGTGTGGGTTTGGTGAGGGGTTCATCAGCTGGGTGAGGTTGCTGTACAGCTCCCCGGTGGCGAGTGTGGTGACGAATGGGAGGCGGTCAGAGGACTTTCGGCTTTCCAGAGGGACGAGGCAGGGGTACCCCTTGTCTCCCCTTTACTGTGTTCCCCTTTACTGTGGCTCACGGAACTTCTGAGTCACGCGACGATCCCTTGCCCGACTTCTGCCTTGTTTTAGCGGGCATTACTCGTATGAGGGAATCCTTTTCCATCGTACTAAATTATTTCCTCCAACAAACTTCCCATAAACCAGGCAAAAATGGCCAAAATCAAAGTAGACTGGTGGGAGCCACCGCGTGTGCAACTGCTCACTACATAGCAACCACCGGAAGTGTGTTCAATCCTACTTTATGTGCTGCTCGGAGATATGGGCTAATATTATCCAGCCCTTCCTACTGCTGAGATCTTCCAGTCCTGCCAAAAGCTGATGGACTTTTGACTGGCCAGCCGCATCCCAACATGGCAGGGTGGAAAATCCCAGCCATGGAGTCTGAACTTTTGAGTTTCGGCTCAGTGCACAGGCATTAGAATTCCTTGGATAGTTTTGTCTCAGCATGTCCATTCAAGGGACGGCACCTTTCCCAGGGTAATTTAGGTAAGAAATTCCCTCAACGCGTGTAGCAATTCTGAGTCTGTGTAGAAGTTACCAAAGTCACCTGACTTTGGCAGCACGGTGGCACACTGGTTAGCTCTACTGCCTCACAGCATCAGGGACCGGGGTTCAATTCCAGTCTTGGGTTACTGTGTGGAGTTTGTACATTCTCCCTGTGTCTGCGCGGGTATCCTCCGGATGCTCCAGTTTCCTCCCACAGTTCAATGATGTGCAGGTTAAGTGGATTGGCCATGATAAATTGCCACTTAGCGTCCAAAAGGTTAGGTGGGGTTACTGGGTTACGGGATGGGAAGTTGTGGGGCGTGTGTCGGGATAGGGCTCTTCTGGAGTGTTGATGCAGATCAATGGGTCAAATGGCCTCCGCCTGCACTGTGGGGATTCTGTGATTCCTGGAGGTTATCTTAAGAATTGTTATTTTGCTACTTTTAAAACCTAGGTGATTTTAACCAGTGATAACATAACCATTTTTCATAAAGCATGGCTTCTTAACATTAGCAGTTTAAATATTTTGTGCCACCATTAAAACAATTTATCTTTACTAATTCCTGATCAAAAGAGATTTCCACTTCTCACTTTTATTTTGTAACGAATAAAAATCTATGTAATAGTTCAAAGTTTAAGTAAGGAAATTCTGATTTTTGTTGGACTATAAGGTAGGGCAGTGGAGGACGGCATTGTGGGCAGTAGTTAGCACTGCTGCCTAAGGTGCTGAGGACCTGGGTTTGATGTTAGCCCCGGGTCACTGTCTGTGTGGAGTTTGCATATTCTCCCCATGTTTGCGTGGGTCTCACCCCACAACCCGAAGATGTGCAGATTAGGTGGATTGGCTATGCTAAATTGCCCCTTATTGGAAGAAAATAATTGGGTACCATTTATTTAAAAAAAAAAGTAGGGCACTGGAGGCAAAACCTTGAAAGAATTTAAGAAGCAATTAAATGCTCAACGGATTTTAGGTTCTTTGGGAATGTCGGTATGACACCCTGGACTAGTGTACGGTCCATTCCAGCCCCACTTGACCTGGAGTTGCAACACAAGCGAATTAATCAATAATTCTTAGAAAGATACCTGAAGTCTTTGGCTCTTGGCTGCCCAATAATTACTGTCACCAGGTTTGTAAATGTCAACGCAATTACTTTTTATTAATAACAAGAACGGTAATGAACTATGCAGCAAATACAACTGGTTAACTATTATCTGGAACATATAACATAGAACATACAGTGCAGAAGGAGGCCATTTGGCCCATTGAGTCTGCACCGACCCACTTAAGCCCTCACTTCCATCCCATCCCCCGTAACCCAATAACCCCATCTAACCTTTTTGTTTTGGTCACGAAGGGCAATTTAGCATGGCCAATCCACCTACCTGCACGTCTTTGGACTGTGGGAGGGAACCGGAGCACCCGGAGGAAACCCACGCAGACACGAGGAGAACGTGCAGACTCTGCACAGACAGTGACCCAGAGAGGAATCTAACTTGGGGCCCTAGCGCTGTGAAGCCACAGTGCGATCCACTTGTGCTACCGTGCTGCCCTAATTCCTAATTCCCCACTTTAACTTGCCCCCACCCCATATACATATATATTGTGTATATATATATATATAAAATCACACACACAGATACAAAGACAAAGGGAGGGAGAAGGTGTTTTTTTTTTAATCCACAAGTAAAACATGGATATTTCCTCTTATTTCACCTTATTTCTCTTCAAACTCTACTTTCAGTCTGAGACTTTAATGTAGATTAATTCAGGCCTCTATAGTTTCAGAAATACATCACTCTTAGCCTTTCTGCAGAGAGAGAGAAGGGGGAGGTCCTGCTCTATGTTTGCAGCCTGTAATAGTTTTTCTGTAGATTCATTCATTCTGCAGTTCCAGGGGTACAGAACTCTCATGCTTTCTGGAGAGAACGCGGAAGAGCAAGAGAGAAAGAGTCCTTGCACCAAGAGTCAAAGTGAGGTCATTGGGACTCTTAATCCACAGGACAGGATCCAATCACCACCTGCTACCGGGCAGAGTATGGCCTTTTGGATCAATCCATTGGCCCGCAGCCAATCAATCAAACAGTGCCATCCATCTCTCTGAAGTGCCAAAAAATCTGAAGCACCTGTTCCAACTAGCAGTGTTCTCTCCTGTAACTTCTGAATTCCACATACTCTCCGCAGCTTAAAGATGCATGTTCATTAATCACCTGTGGATCAGAAATGATAACAGCGAAACAAAAAGGGGAAATAATGGAATAAACAGAAAGACCCTTCACATTACTCCAGGTAGCACAGTGGTTAGCACTGTTGTTTCGCAGAGCCGGGGCCTGGTTTCGATTCCTAGCTTGGGTCACTGTCTGTGCGGAGTCTGCACGGGTTTCCTCCGGGTGCTCCGGTTTCCTCCTACAAGTCCTGAAAGACGTGTTTGTTAGGTGAATTGGACATTCTGAACTGTCTGTGTACCCGAACAAGCGCTGGAGTGTGCCGACGGGGGGCTTTTCACAGTAACTTCTTTGCAGTGTTAATGTAAGCCGACTTGTGACACAAATAAAGATTATTGTTATTATTAATAGAATGAAACATCAGGGCGCAAACGTTTCATTGAGGTATGCAAGACATAATTCACAAACACATATCCATCCGCAATCACATTATCCTTTCCAAGAGTGTACAATTTTGACATTGAACTTTTGTAATAATAAACCCCAACAGACCAACCTTGCGCTCCAGTTTTAAATTTCTCTGTCAGCGCAAGTGGATTATAGTCTGCATAACCAAAGCTTTGTTGATTGTCATGTCGGATGTACACTTCAAAGTGCTGAAGGGCTAGTACAGTAGTCCCCCTTTATAACGCGGGTGTTGGGGTCCAAGACAGCCACCCGCGTTGTATCCGAGCCGCGGATATCCATGATGGGCGTTTTAAATTTATTTTAAAATCTATGCTAGCGCTTCCCATAGTGAGTCTACGGGGGGCGGGGGGAGAGGTCAGACCCCCGTAGACTCACAATGGGAAGCGCTAGCATAGATTTTTAAATAAATTTAAAACCCCCATCGTGGATCCAATTAAAATTTCAGCGGCCGGAGAGGGAAGCTGCTCTCTCACTGAAACAATCAAAACTTTTAAGTTTTAATGTTTCTGATTGGAGGGAGAGAGCAGCCGGCAGTGTCAATTTCTTTTTTTTTCCTCCGGCTTGCCCCCTCTCCCCCCACATCCTCCAACTAGACCCCTCTCCCCCCACACCCTCCGGCTCGCCCCCTCTCCCCCCACACCCTCCGGCTCGCCCCCTCTCCCCCCACACCCTCCGACTCTCCCCCCACATCCTCCGGCTCGCCCCCTCCCACACCCTCCGGCTCGCCCCCTCCCCACACCGTCCGGCTCGCCCCCTCTCCCCCCACATCCTCCAACTAGACCCCTCTCCCCCCCCCCACACCCTCCGGTTCGCCCCCTCTCCCCCCCAACACCCTCCGGCTCGCCCCCTCTCCCCCCCACACCCTCCGCCTCGCCCCCTCTCCCCCACACCCTCCGCCTCGCCCCCTCTCCCCCCACACCCTCCGTCTCGCCCCCTCTCCCCCCACACCCTCCGGCTCGCCCCCTCTCCCCCCACACCCTCCGGTTCGCCCCCACACCCTCCGGCTCGCTCCCTCCCCCTCTCCCCCACACCCTCCTGCTCTCCCCCACAGCGTCCAGCTCGCCCCCTGTCCCCCCACACCCTCCGGCTCGCCCCCTCCCCACACCCTCCGGCTTGCCCCCCCTCCCCCTCTCCTCCCCCGTCCCCCAACACCCGCAGGGCCCCCCTCTCTCCCCCAACACCCGCAGGGCCCTCCTCTCCCCCCAACACCCTCCGGCTCGCCCCCTCTCCCCCCATACCCTCCGGCTCGCCCCCTCTCCCCCCACATCCTCCGGCTCGCCCCCCCTCCCCCCCCCCCCAACACCCTCCGGCTCGCCCCCTCTCCCCCCACACCCTCCGGTTCGCCCCCTCTCCCCCCACACCCTCCGTTTCGCCCCCTCTCCCCCCACACCCTCCAGCTCGCTCCCTCTCCCCCACACCCTCCTGCTCTCCCCCACAGCGTCCAGCTCGCCCCCTGTCCCCCCACACCCTCCGGCTCGCCCCCTCCCCACACCCTCCGGCTCGCCCCCTCCCCCCCTCTCCTCCCCCGTCCCCCAACACCCGTAGGGCCCCCCCCTCTTCCCCAACACCCGCAGGGCCCCCCCTCTCCCCCAACACCCGCAGGGCCCCCCTCTCTCCCCAACACCCGCAGGGCCCCCTCTCTCCCCAACACCCGCAGGGCCCTCCTCTCTCCCCCAACACCCGCAGGTCCACCCCCCCTCCCCCACACCCCCAGGGGGGTCTCCCCCACTCCCACAGGGGGGTCTCCCCCACACCCGCACCCCTCCTCTCCCCCCCAACACCCGCCCCCCCCTCTTCTCTCCCGCCCCCCTCTTCTCCCCCCCCCCCCCCCCCCCCCCCCCCCCCCCCCCCCCCCCCCCCCCCTCGGCAGTGTCAATTTCAGCGGCCGGCTGATTGTTTCAGTGAGAGAGCAGCTTCCCTCTCTGGATCAAAGTGAGCCGGCCGCTGAAATTGACACTGCCGGCTGCTCTCTCCCTCCAATCCAACTTTTAAGTTTTAATGTTTCTGATTGGAGGGAGAGAGCAGCGGGCAGTGTCAATTTCAGCGGCCGGCTCACTTTGATCCAGAGAGGGAAGCTGCTCTCACTGAAACAATCAGCCGGCCGCTGAAATTGACACAACTGACAGTTGGGGTCCATAAGCCCCCCCCGCGGTATATCGCGAACCGCGGTATTGCGGAGCGCGGTATAACGGGGGACTACTGTAGCATGGCTAAGGCTCCCTTATGTATGGTGGAATGCTTTCTTTTTTTAAAATTTTTTTTTTATAAATTTTTTTATTGAGTTTTCATATTTTATTTTTGACAAATTACAAATTATTAGAGAGAAAAAAAGAAAACACAAAAATTTAACATGTATATCTACAGGTAAGCATCTTCATAACAACAATTGTGGCTGCCCCCTTTAGCCGGCATACATATTTTACATTCCCCAATATGGCTGAGGCACATGTTTATAGGCATTTATTTATAGTTTGGTTTTGGGCCTTAGCTTGCCATCAAACCCCCATAACGAACCCGTAAACCCCCCCCCCCCCCCCCCCCCGCTACCTTCCCCCGATTCCCGTCCATTTTCCCCTGATTCTTAGCCACCCGACTATTCTTCCTCTTGTACGTTGGCCACAAACAGGTCCCGGAACAATTGCATGAATGGCTCCCACGTTCTGTGGAAGCCGTCGTCTGACCCTCGGATGGCGGATTTGATTTTCTCCATTTGGAGAGATTCCGAGAGGTTGGACAGCCAGTCTGCAGCTCTGGGCGGTGCTGCTGACCGCCAGCCAAACAGGATTCTACGGTGGGTAATTAGGGAGGCAAGGGCGTCCGCCCTCCTCCCCAGGAATAGATCTGGCTGGTCTGAAACCCCGAAGACCGCCACTATCGGGCATGGCTCCACCCTCATCCCCACCACTTTGGACATAGCCTCGAAGAAGGCTGTCCAGTAATCCACAAGTCTGGGGCAAGACCAGAACATGTGGGCGTGGTTGGCCGGGCCTCTTTGGCACCGTTCACATCTGTCCTCCACCTCCGGGAATAACCTACTCATACGGTTTCTCGTTAAGTGGGCTCTATGTACCACTTTTAGTTGCGTCAGGCTGAGCCTTGCGCACGTGGAGGTGGAGTTGACCCTATGCAGTGCTTCGCTCCAGAGTCCCCACCCTATCTCCATCCCCAGGTCGTCCTCCCATTTCCTTCATGTTGCGTCCAGTACGGTGTCGTCCCTTTCTACCAGTCGGTCATACATGTCGCTACAGTTCCCTTTCTCTAGGATACTTGCGATACAGTAGGATACACTGTTACACTGGATACAGTAGGTCTTCCAGTAGTGTCTGTCGTGGCGGTTGTGGGTACGTCCTTGTCTCCTTTCGTAGGAAGTTTTTGAGCTGCAGGTACCGTAACTCGTTCCCCCCAGCTAGCTGAAATTTCTCTGTCAGTTCGTCCAGTGTTGCGATCCTGTCGTCTGTGTATAGGTCCCTGACTGTCAGTGTCCCTCCGTCCTGCCTCCACCTTTTGAAGGTGGCGTCAGTCAGTGCTGCTGTGAACCTATGGTTGTTGCAGATGGGAGCCTTGTCCGACATTTTGGTCAGGCCAAATTGCTGCCACAGTTGGTTTCAGGATTGGAGGGTGGCTGTCACCACTGGGCTGCTGGAGTGTTGGAATGCTTTCTTTGGCACTGCCTTAGTTTTTTCAAAAAATAGCCACCACATGACCTAAATAGGTGACTTTTGCCTTAGCAAACTCGCTTTTGGCCAAATTAATTACTAGCCTGACTAACTCCAGTTGTCTGAATAGCTCCTCCAATTGCTCTATGTTCTTTCCGCATCTCACTATAGACTACCACATTGTTCAAATAGACCACATAATTACGTACTCCAGCCACTACTTGGGACATTAGCCGTTGATGTTACTGGTGCATTTTTGAGTCCAAACGGCAGTGCCATGCAATAAAACAACCGTCCGCCATTACAAAAGCAGATATATCCCTCTCCCTGGGGACCTGCCAATCTTTGACTGGATGGAGGCATTACCTATTCTATCAATGCAGTCCTCCAATCTTGGAATTGGATATGAATCTGTTTTGGTGATGGCATTTATTTTCTGAAAATTTATACAGAACCACATGGTTCCATCCAGCGTAGGCACTAATACTACTGGCGAGTTCCAATTACTCCTACTGTGCTAAATTAAGTCATTTTCCAACATCTAGGATCGCTGCCTCCTACTGGGCCAGTTTTCATGGATTCAGTGGGGTGTTGCTTTATTGGTTTGGAGTTTCCTATGCCTACATCATGGTCAATTACTCTAGTGCACCCTGGGGTGTCCCCACAAAACTGTTCATATTTTGCCAGTGTCTTGATTAGATCTTTCTGCTGTTCTTCTAAATAGGCAAACTGGGTCTCTATTTGTCCTAAGATGTGTGTATTTGTTAACCGTACTGCTGGAGGGCCATTCTGTGTACCGTCTCCCTCTTTTCCCTTATCACTCTTCCCATTACTGTCATCTTCCTCTATTATACCACCTGACACACTTGTCCCTTTTCATCCCCACGATAGTATTTCTTTAACATGTTTATATGGCACAACTGGTCTTTCTTCCTACGGTCTGGAGTACTAATTAAGTAAGTTACTTGACTCACTCTCCTAACCACTTTATAGGGCCCACTGAATTTCGCCCTCAGAGGTTCACCCTGCAATGGCAACAATACACCTCATCTCCAACCTGGAAGGTTCAGGACCTAGCATGTTTGTCTGCCCACATTCTGGTTCCAGAAACCTTTTAATGCTCCCGGGCTACCTGACTGGCTCCTGTAAGTCTGGAGATGGGTAATCCAACATTGTGGAATTGTCCTTTGAGTTTAGAAACTTCTCTTTTGTCAATTTTAATGGACCCCATATTTCATGGCCATAAACCAACTCAAACAGGCTAAACCCAGTAGATTAATTTGGCAAATCCCTGGTGACCAATAGTTTTAAAATCCAGTCCCTTGTCCCAATCCCTTTGGCTCTTTATAACAATAGACCCTAATCATGGTCTTGAGAGTCTGGTAATATCTCTCCAAACCTTCCTGAGTTTGTGGATGATAGGCAGTTGATTTTAATCATTTGATACCTAATATATCCTGGAAAATTTTAGACATAAAGTTAGAAAACTGGTCAAATTGTACTTCCAAGTGTAGACCATAGCTTGTGAAAAAGTGCATTGATGTTTCCACTGCTACTTAGCTGTAATGGTTTGCAACGGTATAGCATCCGGAAAAGGAAAGTCATAACCATGACCATAAGAATGTACTGATGCCCTGCCCTCGTTTTAGGCAGCGGTCCTATGTAATTTACTAATACCCCACTAAACTGTTCTTCAAACCTTGGTATGGGTATTAATGGTGCGGATTTAATCATGTGCTGTGGTTCACCTATTACCTAACGGGTCCTACACAATTGCACTACATCCTTGTGCAGCCTGGGCAGGAGGAATGCCTGTTGACTAAGGTCGGGGTTTTCCGAATTTTCAGATGACTGACCATGGTTATCTCATGCGATATCCACAGTACATCCCTTGGTACATGATACATGATACTTGGGAGGTACTACTATCTGATGAATAACTGTCCATTCCTCATCTACAAGTCTGTATGGATCTCTAAACTTTCTCATCAGAACTAAGTTCCAAATGTAGTGGCACTTTGGAAACGCCCAGCCTCAATGTCTGAGAGCTGACTATGCCAATTTCTGGATCTGCTTCCTGGGCCTCAAGGCATCCTACCAAACATTTCATCGGAATTATCCTCGTTCTCAAGGATAGTTTCAGCTACTCTACCCTCTGATTGTGGTGTGATAATCTCTAGTGGGGAAACCTTGATTAGTCATCGCCCTGGTCACCACACACTAGGGAAAAATCTCTCTAACTATTCTGTCTCCTTATCTTCCAACGGACTCTCTCTAGTCGTTCCCCAATAGTAAGTCTACTCCATCCACTGGTAACCTCTTAACCATCCCGACCACTACTGGACCTGACACGAAATCACACTCCAATTGTACTTTATACAACGGAACTGGTATATAATCTCCACTTATCCCATTCACAAATACCGTAACTTTCATTGAGGTCTCTATTTGGGGGGGGGGGGGTGGAATCCTTCTCCAGTAAGAGAGTTTAAGTAGTATTTGTGTCCCTTATGGGTTATGGGTTTGGCTTCATCGGTTGAGGAAATGGGGGTCATCTCTCCTGCAGACTGCAGACACAAACCCGGAATATCTCTCATCTACCTCATTCCTCACACCTACTCCCAAAGCAGTGTTTACCTCAGGTATCCTAAGTGTATTTAAAGTTACAGTCTTCACTGTAATATCCACTTTTGTTCCCTTTTTGGAAACCTCCTTATGAACTCCCACCAGTCCCATGGGCTTTTCTTGCGACCCAACATGCTGAATGAACATTTCCCACCTTGTTACACTGGTAACACTGAGGCTTCCAGGTCTCACCTCCACCCTTAGTGCCGTCTTTCCTGATCTGAGAAGGAGATCTTGGGGCATTCCCAGCTTTCCATTCTTTACCGTGGCGACATACTTTCCATTGACACTCCCACTTATTCTTCTTAAAATTATGGGGGTGACGGAACAAAGGTTTAAATTTATGGATTAGCTCATAATCGTCAGCAATGATTGCTGCCCGCCTAGAAGTCTTCACCCTCTGGTCTTCAACATGGGTCCTTATTACAGAAGGTAAGAAATTCTGAAATTCCTCTAAGAAGAGGATCTCTCTTGGAGCCTAATGGGTAGTTGCAACTCCCAATGCTCATACCCATCGTTCAAAGTTGTTCACCTTAACCCTTTTGAGTTCAGCATTCGTCTGTCCCAACTGTCTTCTTAAATTGCAAAGCCTTTGTCTATATGCTTCGGAACCAATACATATGCTCCCAGAATAGCCTTTTAGATAGATAAGGAATATCTAAACCCCAGCACCTGCAACAACCATTCCTCGCCCTGCTCTATCCATGTCCCATTTCGGAGACATGGATAGAGCAGAGCGAGGAATGGTTGTTGCAGGTGCCGGGGTGTAGATATTTCAGTAAGTTCAGGGAAGGTGGTAAGAGAGGGAGAGGGGTGACATTGTTAGTCAAGGACAGTATTACGGTGGCTGAGAGGACATTTGATGAGGACTCGAATACTGAGGTAGTTTGGGCTGAATTAAGAAACAGGAAAGGAGAGGTCACCCTGTTAGGGCTTTTCTATAGGCCTCCGAAAAGTTCCAGAGATGTAGAGGAAAGGATTGCAAAGATGATTCTGGATAGGAGCAAAAATAACAGGGTAGTTGTTATGGGGGACTTTAACTTTCCAAATATTGACTGGAAACACTATAGTTCGAGTACTTTAGATGGATCCGTTTTTGTCCAATGTGTGCAGGAGGGTTTCCTGATGCAGTATGTAGATAGGCCAACAAGAGGCGAGGCCGTATTGGATTTGGTACTGGGTAATGAACCAGGACAGGTGTTAGATTTGGAGGTAAGTGAGTATTTTCGTGATAGTGACCACAATTCGATTACGTTTACTTTAGCGATGGAAAGGGATAGGTATAAACCGCAGGGCAAGAGTTATTGCTGGGGGAAAGGCAATTATGATGCGATGAGGCAAGACTTGGGATGCATCGCCTGGAGAGGAAAACTGCAGGGGATGGACACAATGGAAATCTGGAGCATGTTCAAGGAACAGCTACTGCGTGTCCTTGGTAAGTATGTACCTGTTAGGCAGGGAGGAAGTGGTCGAGTGAGGGAACCATGGGTTACTAAAGCAGTTGAATCACTTGTCAAGAGGAATCAGGAGGCTTATGTGAAGATGAGACGTGATGGTTCAGTTGGGTCGCTTGAGAGTTACAAGTTAGCTAGGAAGGCTCTAAAGAGAGAGCTAAGAGCCAAGCGAGGACATGAGAAGTCTTTGGCAGGTAGGATCGAGGATAACCCTAAAGCTTTCTATAGGTATGTCAGGAATAAAAGAATGACTAAGGTAAGAGTAGGGCCAGTCAAGGACAGTAGTGGGAAGTTGTGCGTAGAGTCTGAGGAGATAGGAGAGGTGCTAAATGAGTATTTTTCGTCAGTATTCACACAGGAAAAAGACAAAGTTGTCGAGGAGAATACTGAGATACAGGCTACTAGACTAGAAGGGCTTGAGGTTCATAAGGAGGAGGTGTTAGCGATTCTGGAAAGTGTGGAAATAGATAAGTCCCCTGGGCCGGATGGGATTTATCCTAGGATTCTCTGGGAAGCTAGGGAGGAGATTGCTGAGCCTTTGGCTTTGATCTTTAAGTCATCTTTGTCTACAGGAATAGTGCCAGAGGACTGGAGGATAGCAAATGTTGTCCCCTTGTGCAAGAAGGGGAGTAGAGATAACCCACCCGGTAACTATAGACCAGTGAGCCTTACTTCTGTTGTGGGAAAAGTCTTGGAAAGGTTTATAAGAGATAGGATGTATAATCATCTGGAAATAAATAATTTGATTAGAGATAGTCAACATGGTTTTGTGAAGGGTAGGTCGTGCCTCACAAACCTCATTGAGTTCTTCGAGAAGGTGACCAAACAGGTGGATGAGGGTAAAGCAGTTGATGTGGTGTATATGGATTTCAGAAAAGCGTTTGATAAGGTTCCCCACGGTAGGCTTTTGCAGAAAATACAGAGGCATGGGATTCAGGGTGATTTAGCAGTTTGGATCAGAAATTGGCTAGCTGATAGAAGACAAAGAGTGGTGGTTGATGGGAAATGCTCTGACTGGTGTCCAGTTACTAGTGGTGTGCCACAAGGATTTGTTTTGGGGCCGTTGCTGTTTGTCATTTTTATAAATGACCTGGAGGAGGGCGTAGAAGGATGGGTGAGTAAATTTGCAGATGACACTAAAGTCGGTGGAGTTGTGGACAGTGCAGAAGGATGTTACAAGTTACAGAGGGACATAGATAAGCTGCAGAGCTGGGCTGACAGGTGGCAAATGGAGTTTAATGCAGAAAAGTGTGAGGTGATTCATTTTGGAAAGAATAACAGAAAGGCAGAGTACTGGGCTAATGGTAAGATTCTTGGTAGTGTGGACGAGCAGAGAGATCTCGGTGTCCATGTCCATAGATCCCTGAAAGTTGCCACCCAGGTTGAGAGGGTTGTTAAGAAGGCATACGGTGTGTTAGCTTTTATTGGTAGAGGAGTTGAGTTTCGGAGTCATGAGGTCATGTTGCAGTTGTACAAAACTCTGGTGCGGCCGCATTTGGAGTATGGTGTGCAGTTCTGGTCGCCACATTATAGGAAGGATGTGGAAGCATTGGAAAGGGTACAGAGGAGATTTACAAGAATGTTGCCTGGTATGGAGGGAAGATCATATGAGGAAAGGCTGAAGGACTTGAGGCTGTTTTTGTTAGAGAGAAGAAGGTTAAGAGGTGAGTTAACTGAGGCATACAAGATGATCAGAGGATTAGATAGGGTGGACATCGAGAGCCTTTTTCCTCGGATGGTGATGTCCAGCACGAGGGGACATAGCTTTAAATTGAGGGGAGATAGATATAGGACAGATGTCAGAGGTAGGTTCTTTACTCCGAGAGTAGTAAGGGCGTGGAATGCCCTGCCTGCAACAGTAGTGGACTCGCCAACACTAAACGCATTCAAATGGTCATTGGATAGGCATATGGGCGATAAGGGAATAGTGTAGAGGGACTTTAGAAGGGTTTCACAGGACGGTGCAACATTGTGGGCCGAAGGGCCTGTACTGCGCTGTAATGTTCTATGTTCTATGTTTTTAACCTTATCATAATTCAGGCAGCACGGTAGCATAAGTGGATAGCACTGTGGCTTCACAGCACCAGGGTCCCAGGTTTGATTCCCCGCTGGGTCACTGTCTGTGCCGAGTCTGCACGTTCTCCCTGTGTCTGCGTGGGTTTCGTCCGGGTGCTCTGGTTTCCTCTCACAGTCCAAAGACATGCTGGTTAGGTGGTTTGACCATGATAAATTGCCCTTAGTGACCAAAAAGGTGAGGAGGGGTTATTGGGTTATGTGGATAGGGTGGAAATGAGGGCTGAAGTTGGTCGGTGCAGACCCGATGGGCCAAATGGCCTCCTTCTGCACTGTATGTTCTATAGATACCCACTCTGACAGGGAAGCATAAACAGGGGAAGCCCTTCCAATTTACTCTGCATGGGTAATGTCTACTTTTCTCTTGGCCACTCCATCTGGGTTGCTATGTTCTCAAAAACCCTTAAAAAGGCTTCTACCTCCTTCTATGCGAATTTTGAAAATGTAAATATTTTGCCACTGTGTCCTTTCTAAGATTAAGCTCTCCTCTAATTTCTAGCATTTTCCCACTAATTCCCAATACCTTGACCTGGAAATCTCTCTTTTGCTTTTTCCTCTCTCTTTTTTGCTTTTCCCTCTCTTGTTCTTGCTGCAGCTCCATTTCTTTTTCTATTCTTTTTCATGATCGAACTGCAACCAAATACTCTCCAGCTCAATTTCCCCACCAGAAAATGGCTGTGATGCACTACTTCATGGGCTCTTCTGTCTTTCTCGCATCTATTTCAAATTTAAATGTTGAGCAATCATGTCAGTTAACGCCACCCTCCTTGCTGTAGCTGGTACCTCTATTTTTAAACCCGTGGCAATTCCACTAGCTTGGCTTTTTGAAGCTTTTTGAAGCTTTTTAAATAAAACGGAAACAAGTTGTCCAAGTAAACCAAACATCGCCGTCTACCGTTCCAATGATCCCAGTCTAACCCCATGTTATGTGACATCCTGGGCTTGTGCGCAGTCAATTCCAGCACCACTTGACCCGGAGTCGCAACACAAGTGAATTAACCAATAATTCACAGAATCACAGAATAATACAGCACAGAAAAGGCCTTTCGGCCCATTAAGCCAGCACCAACGCATGAAAAATACCTGACCTGCTTCCCTTATCCAATTTTCCAGCACTTGGCCCATAGCCTTGAATGTTATGATGTGAGGTGACAAGTGCTCATCCAGATACTCTTTAAAGGATGTGAGGCAACCCGCCTCTCCCACCCTTCCAGGCAGTGCATTCTAGACCATCACCACCTTCTGCGTAAACATATTATTCCTCAAATCCCCCCTAAATCTCCTGCCCCTCACCTTGAACTTAAGTCCCCTCGGAACTGACCCTTCAATTAAGGGGAACAGCTTCTCCTTTTTTAAAAATAATATTTTATCACGGTATTTGAAAATTTTATAACAGTTACCTAAACAATGACATCAACATAGTAAAATAAACCTTTCCCCTCCCAGCCTAATCTTCACGCACCTCAACCATACAACAACAACAATACTCTCTTCTCTCCCCCCCCCCGTGGAACCGCTGACATTTTCATTTTCCCCGAGAAAGTCGTTGAACGGCTGCCACCTCCGGGAGACCCCTCTTAAGGCAAACTTTATTATTTTCTCGAGACTGAGAATCCCAGCCATGTCACTAACCCAGATCTCTACACTCGGGGGCTTCGAGTCTCTCCACGTTAACAAGATCCGTCTCCGGGCTACCAGGGAGGCAAAGGCCAAAACGTCGGCCTCTTTCGCCCCCTGAACTCCTGGATCTTCTGACACTCCAAAGATCGCTATCTCCGGACTCGGCACCACCCATGTTTTTAGTACCATGGACATTGCCTTAGCAAAATCCTGCCAAAACCCTCTGCTTCGGGCATGCCCACAACATGTGGACATGATTTGCTGGGCTTTGTTGCTCGTTATGCTTTCCTTAATTTGCTCTGTTTTAATTACCTTTGCTCAAGAGTCGCCAGGTATCTTTCTGATACCACCACAAGGTTCAAAACCGAATACTGATCAATGACTCGATGCACCAGTTAGTAAGTTTGAAATCAATGCACATTTATTTACACACACAGTCAATTATTACTCATACACAAACTCTACTCACTAAACTACAACTACTACTAAAATCCTATACTTAGCTTCGGATGCCCACTCAGTCAGAGGAACAATGGCCGTTGTCCGGTTCTGATACTGGTGGCTTCGAACTGGTATAGAATAGTAGCTAGGAGCACCTATCTCGGAGCGTGCGTTGACCTTAGACTTACTTGGCTGGTGCTTGGCGGACCTCGTCGCTGAGAACCAAAGGCCAAGGTGAAGTAGAAGAGGAAGAGAGCGCTCTGACCTTGGGGACTCTTCTTTATACCCCAAAGGGTTTTGGGCCTTGGTTTCTGAACTTGGCCCCAATTAATTGTACCATGTACCAATCGTTTGTATTGATTCTCTCCAATAAAGGGGTCGTTCCTCGATCGCTGGCAGGCCCTAGGTGACCGTTGGCCTGCCTTTGTTTTAGTCTCCACTGGCGCTGGGGAGTCTGGTCTGGTACCGATTGCTTAAATGTTTCTCTTTTGTCCCCGGAGATAGCTCATTACTATGCTAATGGCTTGTAGTATCAGTTCTGTCTGGGATCTGCAAGTTCCAATCCACAGGCAAACCTTGCACCTGCTTGTTTTCCTAGTACGGTCCAATTTTCCCTGTCCACTTTGCGAATGTCCATTTTGGAATCGGGACATGGCCACACCAGGTGGCTACACTCCCTCCTTGTGATCCTCAACGCTAAGCGTGAAGGATCACATTACTGCATTGTCTTCATTCTCTGACCAAGCTGGGCACCCATGTCTAGGCTCTACACTGACCTAACCTATGCAACATAATTTTACCTAAATAATTTTACATACATACATCATCAAACCTCTACGGGGCGCTATAGTATTAAGGATATGCATTACAAAATAAAAAAACTGGAACCTCTAACTATTCCTAGTAAACTATCCTCACTCAAACAATTCAAAAATATCCCAACATCTTAACTGTGCAAAAATAGCAGCATACAAATTTTTCTGGTTTGGCAGTCAAACACCGAGATCACATTTCTTTATTGAACAAATGAACACACACAAAACAAAAAAAAAACGCATGCACTTTAATCCATGTCAAGGGGTTCGTGGTCTGGTGGAAACCGAAGATAGGGGATCTGATTCTGTATACCGGGATGCGAGAGCGGTAGGCTCTCCTTCGCCATTTCCTCATTCTAATGGCCTGCACGACACTGCAAAGCATCGCCAGTGCTAAAAGTGCTTCTACGACATATTAGAGTGAATACCAAGTGATAAACTTATCACACCAGGTTGGGGTACTGTTGACTGTTGCTGGGCTCTGTGTACTGTGAGGGAGTGAATCATTGACGGCCTGTGGGGTGGGGGTGAGGGGGTTAGCGTCCACGCGCAACCGAAGGGATCCTGCTAGTGTCCATATAACAAAGGTGGAGGTTGTCTTCATCTCTTCTCTTCTCTTCTCTTCAAATCTTCTTGGAGCTTCTGGAATCCTGTGAACACAAGCATAATATCTGTCATTATCTTGCTTAAGATCTTGTGTGTTTGTCTATCTGTCCTTTGTTGCCAATTGCCCTTGATAATTGGTCACCATCTGTGACTCCCTCTTTTTTTAAACCGAATTTCTGGACAAGACATTCTTGAAAAATACTGACAGTGTGATCCGTCTCGCAGCCTGTGCGATTTACCATCCCAATGTTTGTGGATGTAAATAACATGAGGAAAGCAACCGAAGGGTCACTGTGAAGCAAACCAAAAATCTTTTGAAATAAAAGAGCCAAAATGAGGTGCGTATGGGCCGTGGCGGGTAAGAAATGGATGGAATCCCCGGGTAGGACAGTATGTGCTCTACCCGAGCTTAGCTGACCAGAGGGGGGTCCTCGGGCAGGGTGGGGATAAGTGCCGTTTCTCCACTACCTGAGTGACCGGCAAGAACGGGTACGAATGTGGTCGTCGTGGGGGGTTGCAGTAATTCTTCTACTGTCAAATCAGAAGAGCAGTTATGAACCGGTGTCTGCCAAATTTTCAGAGGTTTCTGCGGACAAACTAGTCGAGTGTCCGTGGACAAACTTGCTCCATTAACTGCCAGGGGGCGTCAAAGGAGTGTTGGCGGGGGCTGTGAATACTGTTTAAATTCTGAACAATCAACACTTAACAAACGCATACAAACAAACATGCAACAAACATGGTGAAGGTTCCATCAGAAAGGATACCGTATCTCTCTAGCGGTTCCTTTTTACCATCATGTGGACACCTCAGTTCTCGGTAGCGAACAGTCACAAAGTGATTCGTTTGGTGGGAGTCAGACTCGGTGTCATCATCTTCTCGTGGCTGCCATACTCTTGACTGTAGTAACTTTGCCAAAGCTGCGTGGGGCGACGTGGGGTCCATCTCATCGTTCCGGATGAGCCTGAACGAATTGTCTCGGTGCCAGAATCGTGTGTCTAGGTTGGAGCTACTGGGGTTCAAATCGTAATCGGCGGGTGGTGGGCCTGGGTCAGGGGCTTTGATGTATGTGATCTCAAAGGGATCACTTGAATTGTACTCTGAGTCGCTGGGAGTGGGGCCTGGTGCACAGGATTGTTGTAACGTGGTGTGCTGTAGCTGTCGTCAGTGCTCTCGCTGTCGCTGCTGTTTGGGGGCGGGGAGAAGCGGAGTCGTGTGTCTGGGGGCGGAGTCGAAGTTGAGTCTGAGGACGGGCTGGACTGGCTGGGGGAGGGTAGGATGCGTCTTCTGTGGGCGGGGCGTGGTCGTCTTAAGCCTTAAGCTGGTTTATGTGAAACCACGCAGACTTTCCATTAGGGTATTTGATTTTGTAGACAGAGGGGCTTACTTTGTCCGAAATGGAGTACGGACCTGAGTATTTTTGTGAAAGGAATGTGCTCGGGTTGTAGAGGGAAAGCATCACTTGCTGCCTACTGCAAACTCAGTGGCAAGCACTGTTTTATCGAAACAAGCCTTGCTCTGTTTTCTTCCTTGTTCCCAGTCTCACAGCTGCTGCGAGTTGGAAAGCTCTCACATTTTCTATCAACTGTTGTACAGCGTTTTCATGTGTGAGGGCTGTCACTGCGGGGCTGGTCAAATCCAAACCTAATAAATATTCTGTCCCTTTCATGGGGTGTCCGGTCATGAGTTTGGGGGGTGTATCCTGTGGACGTGGATACAGTGTTTCGTAAAAACATTAGGGCAAATGGGAGGACTGAATCCCAGGTGCTATTATTCTGCTGTACCATTTTTCTGAGGGTGGCTTTTGGTGTCCTATTCATGCGTTCGACGATACCACTTGACTGGGGGTGGTATGCGATGTGAAACTTCTGAGTTATTCCGAAAATTGTGAGGACGTTTTTCATAATTCGTCCTGTAAAATAGGAGCCTTGATCGGACTCTATGCTGCAGGGGAGTCCCCATCTTGTAAATATGTGGTGGGTTAGTAATTTTGCCGTGGTCTTTGCTGTATTCGTGCGTGATGGAAAAGCTTCCACCCATTTTGTGAAGGTGTCGATGACCACCAACATATACTTACGTATATACGTTTCTGCAAGGGGGTAGGGGTCCTATGAAGTCTATCTGGAGATTAGTCCAGGGGCCATTTACGGGGCGGGTATGGCTAAATTGAGCCGCCTTTGCATACCTGTCCGGATTGTTCTGGGCACAGATTAAGCAAGTTTCGACGTAGTGTGTCACGTCGGCTTTTAAATTTGGCCACCAGCAGAGCGGTCTGAGGTGGGCTAAAGTGGATTCAATTCCCTGATGTCCGTGATTGTCATGGAATTGACAAATAGGTTGGTTCCTATCCTGCTCTGGAACTACATAATCGCTGTCTTTAGAATCACACCATCATGTGTGGTTGTGGAATTCTTGAATTTGTCATAAAGGACTGGGAAGGTTCCCTTTAAAACTTCCCTGTGTTTCTCGTCCTGTTTCTGTGACTGGGCTAAATCCTGGATGTTGGTCTGTGAGACCTCAACTGCGTGTACTGGGGTGCTTTCGGGGGGTTCCAAAAATAACCATATCTAGAACCATCCTTTGCTAGGGTCTGCTTTAACATTACCGGGGGGGGGGAAGAACGGTGGTGACTGCGGACTTTAACGATTCCATATCTCCTATTCTTTGCCTGTTTTAAAATATGGCGGAGTAATGGAGCTGATGGTAGGGGTTTTCCGTCTGTGGAAACAAATCCTCTTGTTTCCCATAGGGGTATTAATTCTGTCAAACTATTGCAGACATACAGGCTGTCTGAATTGATGTCTCCTGGGGTGGGGAACGAGTCGGGGTGGTCTACAATGTAAGCTATCGCTGCTCGTTCTGGTGCCTGCGAGCCTAAGTGTCTTGGTAACTTCAGGGAAATCTCTTCTAGGGTGTGTCCCTGCACGTCCTCTACATAAATGCCGCAACCTGTTATGCGTTTGCCATCTAAAACTGTGGAGGAGCCATCCACATAGATTTTCAGGGGTGCGCACGTGTCTGTGGGCTGGGGTCTCTGGGGTGAACTACCTATGTTCCTGGGAGGTGTCTTTGGAATGAATGGGCCTATGTAGTGCTGTGTGGAGATAATCTCACATTCATGAGGAGTGTCTGGGTATTGTAAATTGTCTGCAAGGAAAGTGTGGGTTTTTGTGCGTTTTACTGTGATGTCCCGTCCCTGTAAAAGAAGGGTCCAACGGGCTGCTCGGATTTGGCTGACTGCCATCTTTAAGTCAGCCGTCTAACAAAAGCTGTGTTGGGGTGTGTTCTCAGAGGATGGTGATGGGGTTGAGTCCTGTGATGTATGAGAAGTACTGTACTGCCCAAAAAACTGCGAGCAGGTGCCTTTCACAGACAGAAAATCCTTGCTCGATAGGGTCTAATACTCGTGAGGCGTATGGCACGGGTCTTAACTGGTCATGCCGTTCCTGGAGGAGCACGGCCGAAAGGGTTCGGATGGTGCTTGCTACTTCGATAGCGTATGGGGATAGGGGGTCTGGCTGGAACCTGTAGTGCGGGGGCTGAGTGCTCTTTTTAAAGCATCCACGGCATCTATATGCTGTGGAAGCCATTCCCAAGGTGCTTTTTTCTTGAGAAGTTCCGATGGGGGCGCTGCCTTAGTGGCAAAACCGTCGATATGGTTTCGGCAGTAGCCAACCAGTCCTAGAAATGACCGGAGGGCTGAGACATTGTGGGGAAGTGGCAATTTGACGATCGAGTCAATCCTTTTTTGCTCGATCTCGTGTTTACCATGTGTGATAACTGTTCCCAAGTATATCACTTTTTCTTCCAAAATCTGGGCCTTTTTGGGGTTGACCTTACAGCCAATTTCTTTTAGGAGTCCTAGGAGTTCTGCTAGAAGCGAAATGTGCTCTGCTTTTAAAGAACAAAGAACAAAGAAAATTACAGCACAGGAACAGGCCCTTCGGCCCTCCCAGCCTGATCCTTTATCTAAACCTGTCTCCTATTTTAAAGTTGTGGCTGTCTGTAGTAGCAGGTCGTCTACATACTGGACCAGACATTCGGGGCGGGAATATTTAGCTAATCCATTTGCCAGCTGTCGGTGGAAAATGAAGGGGGATTTGTGGAAGGCACGTCCACGTATACTGCTGTCCTTTAAAGGTGAAGGCAAATTTATACTGGCACGCTTTAGCCAATGGAATGGACCAAAAGCCGTTACTAATGTCCAAAACCGTAAAGAATCGTGACTGGAGTCCCTGCTTGAGCATGGTCTTGTGGCTACGGTGGGGGCTGCTGCTGGGGTGACTTTGTTCAGTTGCAGGTAGTCAATGGTCATTCGCCATCGTTTCCTGACGGGCCAAATCGGGGCATTATTAGTGGAGGCTACTGATCTCAGTACGCCCTGGTCTAATAAACTATCTATAACTTTTGAGATGTTTCCCTCTGCTTCCTGGGGAAGTCTGTACTGCTTCTGGGGTCTGGGCTCAGGACCTGTAATCTGCACAGAGCCAGCCATTCTGCCACAGTCGTGCTTGTGCTGTGCAAATGCTGCTTTGTGTTCTTGCAGGACTGCCCTAACCTGTTTGGCTGTACTAATGGCTTGCGGGTCGAACCAGTAGTCTCCTACTGAGCTAATCCTATTTACATACTCTCCTACTGTGAACGTGGCGGGGGCTCGTGATGCTTTTGCCATTTTCCAGACACATTTGTTGACTGTATCAAATGAAAGGTTGTGGGAGCTCATAAAATCGATCCCTAAAATATGTTCTGCTGCGTGGGGCAGATCAACTAACACTATGGGGTGCTTGGTGGTTATGTTGCCGATTTGTATGGATACAGGGGCTGTGATGTGTCCCTGCTGTGAGTGGCCTGTAAAGCCGCTGAGGGTGATGGTGTCTGTTGTGCGCCACGTGTCCCTCTGGAACATCGTGGAGGAATTGAGTGTGGTGCGGGACCCTCCTGTGTCCCAAAGAAATTCAACGGGCTGACCTCGGACTCTGCCTGCTACGACCGGTCGACCGGACTTATCCCAAAGGGTGTCGCAGACCCAAGTTGGGGAGCCTGAACACAGTCCGTCTGTGCCATTCATGTCTCCATGGTCTGAACGGGCGCTAACACTATGTATAGGCTTTGCCCTATTCCTATTTAGGATGCCTGTCTGTTGCATTCTCTGTTGTTTCTGTGGCGCGTTGCACTCTCGTGCAAAGTGTCCTAACTGTCCACAATTGTAACACTCCTGTGATTTGGGCTGGGGTGGGCTGTTCTTACTCTCATTTATCCATGCGGTGTTCTGGTGCGCTTTAACTGTATGCATATCTGCATCTGCCTGTTTTTCCTCGGGTTTCTTAAATGTGGTCTTGTTCTGAACGGATTGGTCCCAAGCGCGGGACAACCTTTTCAAAACCCATTTCTCATTGTGGGCCTCATCTGAGGGGTCGTAATTCGCACAAGCTCTCTGTCCTGCCTCTGTTACATGAGAGACCAAGATTCCAGTCCATTTTGCCATGTTATCTGGTGACAAATGGGCGCGGGCTAATTAACCAAAAACTGCTGTGAAATGAATCCACAAGCATCCAGCAAACGCTGTGGGGTGCTCTGTTTTCTTTTGCCTACATCTATTTAGGCCTTCTACCGGGTCTCCTCTGTTATAGCCGATCGCATCAAGGATCGCTGTGCGCATCTCTGTTAGGGTGCCTCCTACATTCTGTGGGTCGGGAAGTGCTGCCACGACTGAAGGGTCGAGGCTTAAAACTGTGAGCTTTATCTGCTCTCTCTCGTCCAGGCCGTACATGGTGGCCTGCTGTTTATCCCTAGCGAAGAATTGGTGGGGGTCTGAAGTGGGGATGAACGGTGTAATTTTCTCACATGCGTCCCGTAATTGGGTCACAGTTAAGGGGGTTGTGTAGAGAAAATCTGCTTCTCCTTCTGCTGCGGCCCTGCGGTGTGGGGTTACTGGATTCATGGGGGTGTGTTCTGCCTGTTCAGTGGGGGGTTGGGGTGCTCTCCTTTTCTGGGGTTTCTCCTGCGTTCATGCTCCATGTACATATCTATGGGCTGTTTCATTTAATTCCTGCCAACCTGGGTCGTTTTCCTGGTCTAGTTGGGGTCCGAATGTGCTCTGAAAGCCATTTTGAACAGAAAGCCGGGATTGCAATTCTGCAATTTGCTACCGGCACTTTGCGTGATATACTGAGCTCTGCCTTTGTTCCGTTGTGGCAGCATGGAGTGCTCGTAGGGCTGCTTTTAAATCATTGCACTGTTTCTGCAAAGCTTCTACCTGCTGCTTGGTTTCCTGTCTTACCAAGACCGCACAATGTGTGTCCTGGTAGGCCTTATCATACTGTGTCTGGAAGCTGCTTAACTGCGCCAGACAAGACTGGTGTGCCCTCTTGCCATCATCCACCTCTCTGTCTTTTGCTGCTAACTTCCCTCTCATCTACCTTACTGGTTCTGTCTCTCTCCTCTATCTCTCTACGGAGTGTCCTAACTACCTCTGCGCCTCGCAATTGTGCCAGACAGGACACGATTGCCATCGGCTTGCGAGCTTTTCCCAAGCTCTTCGTGTGGATTTCTGTCAGGTTCTTCCACCAAGTATGTCCTATACTCCCGGGACCTGTTTCTCCATTCGTGCAAAATTCGCTCCAAAGGGGCCATCCTTTCCCTTTGAGGTACTTCCTAATTTCATCTTCCCAAATGGGACACCGTCCTACTCTGCTGGTCACTGCAACATCGAATTCCTGAGGGTTCATAAGGCGTTCCATTGCCTTCATTGCCATCTTTCCTATATCTGGATTCTCTACTGAATTTGGAACAGGGTGATGTAAACACGGGCACGGCTTACACTAATTTCCGGCCTACAAAACTCCCGACAGTTTTACACAACACAATATCTCAGGTTTACCTTATACCCTGTTAGTATGCATGCATTAACACACTTCCGAATTCTGGAGGCTTGATCAGTATTGTCCAAACACTTGTGGTTTTCTGTTTCCAGTTAGATCTCTAATTCAAATTTTGGGTTCCCTCGGAGTGGGGTGGCCACTTTAAATCGAGTCCTGTCAGAAGTCGCCAGTAAATGTTGCTCGTTATGCTTTCCTTAATTTGCTCTGTTTTAATTACCTTTGCTCAAGAGTAGTCAGGTATCTTTCTGATACCACCACAAGGTTCAAAACCGAATACTGATCAATGACTCGATACACCAGTTAGTAAGTTTGAAATCAATGCACATTTATTTACACACACAGTCAATTATTACTCATGCATAAACTCTACTCACTAAACTACAACTACTACTAAAAGCCTATACTTGGCTTCGGGTGCCCACTCAGTCAGAGGAACAATGGCCGTTGTCCGGTTCTGATACTGCTGGCTTCGAACTGGTATAGAATAGTAGCTAGGAGCGTCTAGCTCGTAGCATGCGTTGACCTTAGACTTACTTGGCTGGTGCTTGGCGGACCTCGTGGCTGAGAGCCAAGGCCAAGATGAAGTAGAAGAGGAAGAGAGCGCTCTGACCTTGGGGACTCTTCTTTATACCCCAAAGGGTTTCGGGCCCATCTGGGCGGTTTCTGAACTTGGCCTCAATTAATTGTCACATGCCCCAATCGTTTGTATTGATTCTCTCCAATAAAGGGGTCGTTGCTTGATCACTGGGCGGGCCCTAGGTGACCATTGGCCTGCCTTTGTTTTAGTCTCCACTGGCGCCGGGGAGTCTGGCCTGGTACCGATTGCTTAAATGTTTCTCTTTTGTCCCCGGAGATAGCTCATTACTATGCTAATGACTTGTAGTATCAGTTCTGTCTGGGCTCTGCAAGTTCCAATCCACAGGCAAACCTTGCACCTGCTTGTTTTCCTAGTACGGTCCAATTTTCCCTGTACTCTTTGCGAATGTCCATTTTGGAATCGGACGTGGCCATCCCAGGTGGCTACAGCTTCCTGCGCACCTCATACACCTATCCTCTACCCCGAAGAACATGCTCATCTTAGCCGCTGTCATGTGTGCCCGGTGGACTACCTTAAATTGTATCAGGCTAAGCCTGGCACATGGTGATGAGGAGGTACTAACCCTTCTTAGGGCATCTGCCCATAGCCCCGCCTTTATCTCGCCTCCTAGCTCGTCCTCCCACTTGTCCTTAAGCTCCTCCACCGGAGTTTCCTCCGCCTCTGAAAGCTCCTGGTGAATATCCGATACCTTCCCCTCTCCCACCCAGGTACTGGAGACCACTCTGTCCTGTATTCCCCATGGCGGCAGCAGTTTTCTCAGGAAGTCTCGCACCTGCAAATACATAAAACCATTCCCTGCTGGCAATTTAAATTCATCCTCCAAAGCTTTCAAGCTGGGAAAGCTCCCGTCTATAAAAATAGATCCCCCATCCTTCCAATAGGCGGCCTCTGCCAACTCCGGGACCCGCCATCTAGCCTACCAGGTACAAACCTGTGGTTATTATGAATCGGGGTCCAAATCGATGCTCCCTCCAATCTCTTATATCTCCTCCATTGCCCCCAGATCCTCAGAGCCGCCACTACCACCAGACTTGTGGAGTATCGGGCTGCCAAGAACAGCACAGGTGCTGTTACCGATGCTCCCAAACAGGTGTCTTTAAATGACGCTGCCTCCAACCGCTCCCATGGCGACCCCTCCCCCACTACCCACTTCCTGATCATGGCTATATTAGCCGCCCAGTAGTAATTGCAGAAGTTTGGCAGTGCCAAACCCTCCCCTCCCACCCCCCCCCCCCCCCCCCCCCACCCCCCCACCCCAGACTGCGCTCCAGCAACACTTTCTTCACTCACGGGGTTTTACTCACCCGCTTGAAATAGGCCTTGGGGATGAAGATGGGTAGGCACTGAAAGACAAATAGAAATCTGGGGAGGACCATCATTTTCACGGTCTGTCCCCTCCCCGCCAGTGATACCGGGAGCATGTCCCATTTCTTAATGTCTCCTTCCATTTGTTCTACCAACCGGGATAGGTTTAACTTGTGTAGTACCTCCCATTTCCGAGCCACCTGGATTCCCAGATAGCGAAAGCTCTTCCTTACCATTCTAAGCGGCAGCTCTCCCAGTCTCTTCTCCTGTCCTCTTGCCTGGATCGTGAAAATCTCGCTTTTCCCCATGTTCAATTTATACCCCAAAAAATCCCCCCAGGATTTGCATTACTTCCCCCATCCCCGCCAACGAGTCCGAAATGTGCAAGAGCAGGTCATCTGCGTAAGACGAGACCCGGGGCTCCACACCCCAGAACCAGCCCTTTCCAGTTCCTAGAGGCTCTTAACGCTACGTCCAGAGCAAACAGTACCTGGGAGAGGGGGCACCCGTGCCTCGTCCCTTGGTGTAGTTCAAAATACCCCAAACTCAGCCGGTTCATACGCACACTCGCTACTGGTGCCTGATAGAGCAACCACATCCGGTCAGTAAAGCCCTCACCAAACCCAAACCTTCTCAGCACCTCCCACAAGTAATTCCACTCCACCCGATCAAAAGCCTTCTCTGCATCCATTGCTACCACCACCTCCACCTCCTCTCCTTCTGAGGGCATCAAATAAACATTTAGAAGCCTTCGAACATTGGCCTTGAGTTGCCTGCCCTTAATAAATTCCGTCTGGTCTCCCCCATCACCCCCGGGTCACAGTCCTCTATCCTTGTGGCCAGTATCTTAGCCAGCAGTTTGGCATCCACATTCAGTTGAGAAATTGGCCTGTATGACCCGCATTGCGCCGGATCCTCTTCTCGTTTCAGGATCAATGAAATCGAGGCCTGCAACATTGTTGTGGGGAGGTCTGCCTTTTCTCTTGCTTCGTTAAATGTCCTCACCAGCAGTCGGCTCAATATCTCTGAAAACCTCTTATAGATTTCGACCAGGTAGCCATCAGGGCCCGGGGCCTTGCCCTACTGCATGCCCTCCAGCCCCTTGATTATTTCCTCAATCTCAATTGGGGCTCCCAGTCCCTCCACCTTGTCCTCCTCCACCCTCAGGAACCTCCAAATGATCCAGAAATAGCCTCATCCCCTCCACGCCAGCCGGGGGTTCCGACTCATATAATTTACTATAAAAGTCCTTAAACACCTCGTTCACCCCCACTGGGTCCAGGACAGTATTACCGTCTCTACTCTACTTTCCCTATCTCCCAGGCCGCCTCTCTTTTCCTGAGGTGGTGTGCCAACATTCTGCTTGCCTTTTCCTCGTACTCATAGATCGCCCCCCTTGCCTTCCTCAACTGTTCCACTGCTTTCCCTGTGGTCAACAGCCCAAACTCCGCCTGTAACCTCCGCTGCTCCCTCAGTAGCTCCGCGTCCGGGGCCTCCGGGTATCTCCTGTACACCTGGAGTATATCCTCCACTAATCTATCCCTCTCAGCCTGTTCCACCTTTTCTCTGTGGGCCCATATTGAGATTCATTGCCCTCTGACTACTGCCTTCAAAGCTTCCCAGACCGTCGCTGCAGAGACCTTTCCCGTATCTGGATGGACTTGTTAACCCGCCCACAGATTGCTTCGTCCGCTAGCAACCCGACATCCAGTCTCCACAGCGGGCGTTGCCCTCTCTCCACACTAACCCGTAGATCCATCCAGTGCGAGGCATAATCCGGCACTGCGATTGCCGAGTACTCAGTATCCACCACCTTCGGTATTAGCGCCCTGCTCAGAACAAGAAAGTTGATGCGAGTATACACCTTGTGGACATGCGAAAAGAAGGAAAACTCCTTCGTCCTCGGCCATGCAAACCTCCATGGGTCTACTCTCCCCCCCCCCCCCCAATCTGTTCGATAAAACCCTTCAATTCCTTTGCCGCATGCGGCCTCCTCCCAGTCCTGGATTTTGACCGGTCCAATTCCGGATCAATTACTGTGTTGAAGTCCCCTCCCATGAACGGGTTATGTGACTCTCTAAGTCTGGGATCTTACCTAACACCCACTTCGTAAATTCCACTTCGTCCCAATTTGGAGCATATATGTTCACAGGTACCACTCGCACCCCCTCCAGCTTCCCACTCACCATTTTGTACCGAACCCCCTTGTCTGACCCGATTCTCCCTGCCTCGGCTGCCACTCGGTTGATGATCAGGATCGCTATCCCCCTGGTCCTTGAGTCCAGTCCTAAGTGGAACACTTGGGCTAACCCACCTCTTCCTCCATCTCGTATG